>NW_011494613.1:339807-391563 GCF_000754665.1 Bison bison bison | reverse complement strand
GATGGGGAAGCAATGGAAACAGTGACAGACTTTATTTTGGGGGGCTCCAAAATCACTGCAGATGGTGACTGCAGCCATGAAATTAAAAGACGCTTACTCCTTGAAAGGAAAGTTATGACCAACCTAGATAGCATATTCAAAAGCAGAGACATTACTTTGCCAACAAAGATCTGTCTAGTCGAAGCTATGGTTTTTTCCTGTGGTCATGTATAGATGTGAGAGTTGGACTATGAAGATAGCTGAGTGCTGAAGAATCGATGCTTTTGAACTGTGGTATTGGAGAAGACTCTTGAGAGTCCCTTGGATTGCAAGGAGATCCAACCAGTCAATCCTAAAGGAAATCAGTCCTGAATGTTCACTGGAAGGACTGATGCTGAAGCTGAAGTTCCAGTACTTTGTCCACCTGATGGGAAGAGCTGGCTGATTGGAAAAGACGCTGATGTTGGGAAAGATTGAAGGCAGGAGGAGAAGGGGATAACCTGAATGGTGGAAATTAAAAATTAAACTTAAATTTTGCTCAAAAGTTTTGTGTGTAAAAACTAAATTCAAGAAAAAAATTTCTTTCTATATTAAGCTTGTGTCTATGTATCTTTTCATTCAGTATTTGGTGGATTTTTTTTTTTTTGCCTGATGTAGTGGTGGGAGGCTCTATAACGAAATTATAGCAATTGAAAAAATCTCTTCTTTAGATACAATTTATATTTTTAGAGAGAAAAATTGGGGGAAATAGAAAATAGAGAACATAAGGCATATCCTTAGCTGAAGGTGATTTCTTTTAACTTTGGTATGATGATTGGACATCAAGAGGAATGGTAATTCATAGATATATGTGGCTCTTCCCAAAGAACCATATGTCATCTGTATTTGCCTCTAGGCTTGTGTTGTTAGAGTGAACATGTGTTACTTATAAACTGAAACTTTTTTACCTAGGAAATCTGGGCTAATTATAATTGTTGGCATAATAGTTGTAGTGGGTTGGGTTTTTTGGAAAGCCAACTCTGAGATGGAGATTCACATGTGAGAGGTTTCTTAGAGAGTGCTCTTGGAATAATGCTTAGAGAAGGGAAGAGAAGGAAGCAAGATCAGGCAGAGGCAGAAGCTGGGTGGTAATGAAGCCTCAGAAGAGGAGATGCGATAAAGCAAAGTTCTGAAGCTGGGATAACACTTTCGGGTTGAGTTAAACTTTATATCTCACTACTACCAGTCATCAAATAAGTCTGTGCTGAATGAGTGCCTCAGCCTGGTGGCTATTTTCAGTCCGGCAGCTCCCATGGGGACAGCAAGAAGTAATAAACCCTTCAGTTCTGAAGGAGGATATGAGTGCCACGTCACAATATCTTTCACCATAGTGGTGTAATTTTGTTTGAAGCTATTTTTTTTGGTTGGTTTGTTTAGGAAAGCAAAGGGTGGGAAGAAAATTCTGGTCTCGTTTGCTGTGGAGGGTGAAATCAGTCCTAACCTAACACTTGCTCTTATTGTGGACATGCTTTAGAGCTCTATAAACATGAATTGGTATCATTACAGTATTTCTCTTTCTTGTCTGACTTATTTTACTTATTTTACAATGCCCTCCAAGTCCATTCATGTTGCTGCAGATGGCAAAATTTCATTCTTTTTTATGGCTGAGTAGTATTCCACTATATATATTTTATATATATAATATATATACACACACACACACACACACAAACTTGACTTCCCTGGTGGCTTAGACGGTAAAGCGTCTGTCTACAATGTGGGAGACCTGGGTTTGATCCCTGGATTAGGAAGATCCCCTGGAGAAGGCAATGGCACCCCACTCCAGTACTATTGCCTGGAAAATCCCATGGACAGAGGAGCCTGGTAGGCTACAGTCCATGGAGTCGCTAAGAGTCGGACACGACCGAGCGACTTCACTTTCACTTGATATCTTGGCAACTGTAAATAATGCTGTTATGAACATTGGGGGTGCATCTATCTTTTTGAATTAATGTTTTTGTTTTTTTGATATATATCCAGGAGTGGAATTGTGGGTCACAAGGCAGTTCTGCTCTTAGTTTTTTGAGAAATCTCCTTACTGTTTTTCCATAGGGGCTGCACCAATTTACATTCCCACCAGCGGTGTAGAGGGCTTCCTTTTCTTTACATTCTTGCCAACCTTTGTCATTTGTGGGTTTTTTCTTTTTTTGATGATAGCTATTCTGGCAGGTGTGAGGTGTTGTCTCTTTGTGGTTTTGATTGGCATCTCCCTGATGATTAGAGATGCTGAGCATCTTTTTATGTGTCTGTTGGCCATGTGCATGTCTTCTTTAGGAAAGCATCTATTTAGTTCTTTTGCCCATTTAAAATCAGATTGCTACTTTTTGATGTGGAGTTGTATGAGCTGTTTATATGTTGGCTGTGGATGTGAGAGTTGGACTATAAAGAAAGCTGAGCACTGAAAAATTGATGTTTTTGAACTGTGGTATTGGAGAAGACTCTTGAGAGTCCCTTGGTCTGCAAGGATATCCAACTAGTCAATCCTAAAGGAAATCCGTCCTGAATATTCATTGGAAGGACTGATGTTGAAGCTGAAACTCCAATACTTCGGCCACCTGATGCAAAGAACTGACTCATTTGGAAAAATCCTGATGCTGGTAAAGATTGAAGGCAGGAAGACAAGGGGATGACAGAGGATAAGATGGTTGAAGGGCATCACCAACTCGATGGACATGAGTTTGAGCAAGCTCAGGGAGTTGGTGATGAACAGGGAAGCCTGGCGTGCTACAGTCCATGGGGTCACAAAGAGTAGGACATGACTGAGCGACTGAACTGAACTGGCTAACTGTTTATTGGTCATATCCTTTGGAAATGTTTTCTCCCATTTAGTAAATTGTTTTTTCATTTTGTGATTTTGATGATTTCATTTTCTATGTGAAAATTTTAAGTTTAATTAGGTCTCATTTGTTTATTTTTGTAATACCACTCAACTGTAAACAAGGAATGAAATTTTGCCATCTGCAACATCACGGATGGAGATGGAGGGTATTATAAAAAGGGAAATAAATTAGAGAAAGACAAATACTATATGATATCATTTATAGGTGGAATGTAAAAAATACAACGAACTAGTGCATATAACAAAAAAGAAGCAGACTCACACATAAAGGGAACAAGCTAATGGTTACCAGTGAAGAGAGGGAAGGAGAAGGGGCAATACAGGGGAAGGGCAGTAAGAGGTATAAACTATTAGGTGTAAAATAAGCTACAAGCATATACTGTACAACATGGGGAATATAGCCAATATTTCATGATAACTATAAATGGAGTAAGTCTCTAAAAATTGTTCATCACTATATTGTATACCTGTAACATATAATTTTGTATATCAACTATATTTCAATAAAAATTTAAAAAGCCCATGAATTGAGAGAACTAAGTTTTTTTATAGCTATGGAACAGGGATTTCTGCATTTTATCCAAGGACTCTTACCTGAATATGATACTCAGAGTGGGTAGTTTTTATTCTTTTCCTGTATGTAAGAGTTGAAAAACATAAAATGTTTCATAAATGTTTTAGGTATTGTGTTTTTCTTTAATACCTTATATATTCATTTTGAAAATAATTTAAACATTCCAGTGAATACTCTTGGAGTTGTTTTTCACCTGAGGCTAATCACGGATGATTTGAAGGTGAGACAGATAGATTGTACCTCTGTCTTATCACCCTACTTTCTCTTCCCATCTTAAGTCTAGAGAACTCAGGAAATAGGAAGGGAGAGGAAGGTCACTACTTAACACCAGCAGTCCAGTGTTAGCAGGAGAAGGACAGGACAGTAATGATATTCCTCCAAGTAGATGGTAGATATTATCCACATCCTTGATCCTTGATGGACTGCTTTCTAGGTGAAATTTTTATTTACCCCTCATGTATAGCTAAGATGTGTAGTGGACTATGGACACAGACTATGGCAGTTAGAGCCTGACACAGTTAGACACAGACACAGACACAGTTAGAGCCTGCACACCCAGCAGGGCAGTTCAGCTCCCTCAAGGGGAGGGACTTAGTACCTGGGTTCTTAGTACCCAGTACACTGTCTGTACTTGAAGACCAGCTTCACTTTCTGTGCTGTGTGGTCTTGAGCATAGGGCTTAACCTCTCTGGTCCTTAGTTTTTCTGTCAGTAAAGTAGAGTTGATAATAATACCTTTGGGATTGTTGTTGAGAATTGAATTAATACTGTAAAATCACTTTGTTGTTGTCCAGTTGCTAAGTCATGTCTAACTCGTTGTAACCCCATAAACTGCACATGCCAGGCTCCCCTGCCCTTTGCTATCTCCTGGAATTTGCTCAAACTTATGTCCATTGAGTAAGTGATGCATCCAACCATCTCGTCCTCTGTCTCTCCATCTCGTCCTCTGTCTCCCCCTTCTCCTCTTGCCCTCAATCTTTCCCAGCATCAAGGTCTTTTCCAATGAATCAGCTTTTCACCTCAGATGGCCAAAGTATTGGAGCTTCTGCTTCAGCATCAGTCCTTCCAATGAATATTCAGGATTGACCTAGAATTGGAGATAGAGGGGGTGGAAGTGATGATGGTGGAGGTTGTGGTTATAACAGAGGTGGTGAAGGTTTTGATTGAGCTGGTGGAAGTAATGGAGATGGGAATGAAAGGAATGAAGGTGGAAGTGGTGGTGGAAGAGTTGGGGAAGGTGATGGTGTTTTGGAGGCAGTGGAGACAGTGGAGATGGTGGCCAGAAGGTGAAGGAGGTGGTCGGGGAAGTGGAAGAGGCAGCAGAGATTAGGGTGAGGACTGGTGTAGGTGGAAGTGGAAATGTGCCATGTATTGGAGGTGATGGAGGCAACGGAAAGAGTAGTGCAGGAGGTGGTCGTGTGCTGATGGAGATACATGTGGCAGCAGCCAAGATGATAGAGCTGGTGGAGTGGTGGGTTACATAAATATCTGATCTTAATACCAGGCAGAGTGAGGTACATGCACTGGTGCTTGGAGGAACAAGCAGCCATGTGTATTATTTTAAAAACAGGGAATTTCAGGTTTGTTTTTTTTTTAACTATTTGCATGTATTTTTGCCTTTAAGTCTCAGGTATTTATTTTCTTAATGACTCAGAACCATTGAACAACATTAATGCCCACTCATTCTCACTCCAACTGGATGCTTTTTAATGTGCCAGACTGGATCAAGCTTAGGCAGTCATAAATGAAAACACTTAGTTCCTGTTTTCATTTCAATAGACCTATAAACAGGTAATTATAATGTAGTGAAGTTAAATGCAATGGTAGAGATGTGAGCAGCCAGAGGGGAGTGATAGATAACCAAGATGTGTACTTTTGGGGCCAGGGGAAGCTTCGTGGAACAGAGGACACCTTAAAGATGTGAGGATGGGGGCTGAATTGGGTGAGAGGGAAGATGAGCATTTTTGGCAAAGGCAGGGAAGAAACAGTGCATGGTAAATACATGAAACTATAAGCAGATCTCTGACTTTCTTTCCCATTTACTGAGTATGTTCAGTTCCTTGCATTATGCTGGTATTTAGAACCAGGTTTGAAAGCATCCATGGATGCAAGAAGAAAATTGTAAATGGAATTAGGGTCACCTGGTGCCTAGTGGTGACATGTTCCAAAGTAGAGACAATAAGGGCAAATCTCAGAGCCGGCGTCATCAAATTTTTCAAACCATCCCCGCCCCAGTCTCTTAGTGGGAAGACAGAGCCTGAATATTTTTTCCTATCAGAGGAAACAGGACAAACAATATTTAAGCTGGGATGGGCGGGCAGGTGTCCAGTATCTATGTAAAAGATGAGTTACTTGCTCAGAGAAGACCTGATATTCAGGAAGTCAGCCAAAAATATGAGTCACCTCATTAGCCTCTTTAAAAGGTAGAACATGCCAAGGCAGAGAAAGTAAATAGACTCTTTTACTAACTTGGATTAAGATGTACCCTTAGATATAAGATTTCTCTAGAAATGAAAAAAAATTCTCTCCACACACATACTTGGCTCAATTAAAATATATTTTAAAGAGTAAGCAGATAACAACAGACTTGTCAAATGAATGACTCAATAGAGATGCATGAAATATATTTGAGTAGTTTCAAAGGTTGTTTTTAAAATAGAGAACCTATTAAAATCTATGAAATAGACTTCAGAAAATTGATTTCTAGGAGTGAATCCTGCAAATGACTGTTTAGAGACCATGAAGAGGGGAATTTCTGGTGGATCCCCTGGGCCAACATTGTCCTGCAAAGGATGTGAAGAGAGGAAGGTGTTAGTGCATCTCTGGCCCATGGTGTCTCCACAGTGAACAAAAGAATAAGCCTTTTGGAGGAGGGGATGAATAGTGGCTTGATATTGTTTATGAAGAATTTCCAAATCAGAGAAGGTGGCCCTCTATCTGAAAGACTTGATGTCTTTGCCCACCTACCCTGGCAAACAGGATGTGGACTGCACCAGATAAAATATTAGAACTTGACCTCTGAGCCACATATTTAAATTCATTTCTGGCTTAATTCTTTCCAAAAGCAATTGAGTTTGACTATTGTGATTCAGCCATCTGCAGTCCATGTTTAGAACTGTGCATGGTATCATTGTTTCTGAGACTTTTCCAGTTAATATTATTAAGGGGTGGATATATGATTTCCTGGGTGGTTTGATTCACTCTTCTGGCCCATTTTGATAAGAAAGTGTCTACCTGCTGTACCTGGGGGCTTTAATTGGCTTTTTGAATTTTTGCTTGTGAGGAAATAATATAGAAGAACAGATCCACTCTACTGGTTACCTTTTAGTTATAGAATTCTGTTTAATTTGCAAAAACCATTTATAAATTCTAACTATTAACTCAGCCTTTTTTGCCTGCCTTACAAAAGCTGCTCTTAGGAAATAAAGCATTTGAGACCCAGTGGGAAAGATTCCAAGCTCATAGTGACAAATCTCCTGAGTTATCCTGATTCCCACTTGAGATTTTGGGATTTTCCATAAAGAAGGGGGAGGAAGGGTTTGGCCCCATTTGGAATACAGATAATAGAGAGTAAATAGACTTGTCTGTTTTTCAGATAATTGTGGGTTATGAAATAAAGCTAAGTAGGTAGGAAATCCTACGCAGATTACAAAAGACGTTTTACATCTCTGCATTAGCACACATAATTTTGGGCCCTGAAGCAATGTCTAATAGACCAGTTGAACGTGCTAGGGCAATTGTTTAATGAATCCAGAAGCAATGGTTGGAATTAGATTGTGGATTATAGATTCCTAGAACTGGAAAGGACTTTAGAGATTTTCTATGTAAAGCCTTTTGCTTACAGTGAGGAAAGGGAGGCTCAGAGAAGCTAGGCTATTTTGAACGATTATCATGGGGCTAGAACCTGGGTTTCCTGATTGCTTAGCACTATGTTTTAATGCAGGGTCAACCAGGCCTCAGAAAATGGTCTGCTGCTTTCACTGTGGATGTACCCCAGAACATGTGTCACGGGTAGCACATGCCTCCTCACAGTTAACCTGCTACTCAAAGATCATGAGGCATCTTGTTCTCACTTGTTTTGGCCACATCTCTGTGAGGTAGGCAGTATTCTTTGGACTCAGAGCTCAGCTCTGCCATTATCTGGGGGAGGCTCAGAGGGTCCTTTGAGAGCCAGTTCCCAGGCTGGTGTTTTCTACATGAAACATGCTCTTTCCCTAGGATTCTCTTCTAAGCTGAAGGGCAAAGTATTCAGCCCTAGGATTCTCTGCTTTGCTGAAAGATTGATAACACTTACAGAAATCTTGGTCAAACTAAGCACTCTCAGTTTTAAAAAATAGAAAATAAAGTCTTTTATTTTATCTTCATTTATTTCTTCTCTGATTCTTTATGTATCTCCAACCTTCTGACCTACAAAATTTTCCTTCTGCCTGAAGATTTTTTAACTTTTCCTGTAGGGCAAAATGGCTTGCAATGGATCCTATCAAGTTTGTCTTAAGTGTGAAATTGCTGTTTCTCCTTCACTTCTGATGGATAATTTGAATGGATATAGAATTAAACATTGACGGTTTTGTTCTTTCAACACTCTCCTTACTTACATGATTTCTAGTGAGAAGTCAGCTCTTATGTGTAGAATAAAAATGACAGTTCACAGAGTCTGTGCCACATGTAGTCCTGAGTGCAAGGGAAGCAGTTAATAAAGGTTTGCTCTTTCTCTTGCCTTTTATAATAAAATTTCTGAATATGTTGTTTTCTGAATAGTTTAAGGAAAATGATTTCAATTTTTTTTCTGTTTATGAAGATAATACATTTTCGTTGTAGAAAATAAAACAGTTTTGAAAATTATGAAGTTATGAATGTCTACAATCCAGGAATAATTATTCTGCATCTTTTTAGACTAGTTATTCTGCTGCTGCTGCTGCTGCTGCTGCTGCTGCTAAGTCGCTTCAGTCATGTCCGACTCTTTGCGACCCCATAGACGGCAGCCCATGAGGCTCCCCCGTCCCTGGGATTCTCCAGGCAAGAACACTGGAGTGGGTTGCCATTTCCTTCTCCAATGCATCAAATTGAAAAGTGAAAATGAAGTTGCTCAGTTGTGCCCGACTCTTAGTGACCCATGGACTGCAGTCTACCAGGCTCCTCCATCCCTGGGATTTTCCAGGCAAGAGTACTGGAGTGGGGTGCCATTGCCTTTTCCGATAATTATTCTACTTTTTTTTATTCTTTATACTTTTACAACATTCTTCCAGTCATCTCTCTATGCATCTATGTGCATATAGACATATGTCTATGTTTGCATTTATGATTTTATGTAAAATGAAATCATAATATAAATGCTCTTTTGCAATTTACTCAACAAAGGGTCAGTTCACAGAAAATGCTAATGGGTGTTTCATGCCTGATCTGGGAGCATCTTTAGTCCCAAATTTAGGACACGATGGATGACACAGTCTTATCTCATCGATGGAAATTTTGTGAGACTTATTTGGCACTCTTCTCCCCCACGTGTCCTTTTCCTCTACTCAATAGAGTACGTCACTGAGCCCATACAATGTACTTTCTGGAGTTTGCAAAAGGTTTGCCAAACAGGGCAATCTGTTTTATTTACCCTAACAAAAGCCAAGGTAAATAAGTGTGTCTACTGCTACTGTCACCTGTGTCGTTCCTTGAAGCCCCTCCTTTTGACCCTCCTCCCATTTTCCATAGAAGAGACCCACAGGAGGGCACACAGTGCTGTGTACTTTAACCTGTTGGGTCTTGCTGATCTGTAACCATGGGCAACCATTGTTTTTTCTTTTTAGTTAACTTTTATTGGAGTATAGTTGCTTTACAGTGTTGTGTTAGTTTCTACTGTACAACAAAGTGAACCAGCTATGTGTGCTAAATTGCTTCAGTCGGGTCCAACTCTTTGAAATCCTATGGACTCGGAGTCCACCAGGCTCCTCTGTCCATGGGATGCTCCAGGCAAGAATGCTGGAGTGGGTTGCCATACCCTCTTCCAGGGGATCGTCCCGATTCAGGGATCGAACCTGCATCTCTTACATCTCCTGCATTGGCATGCGCGTGCGCACACACACACACACACATATACAGAAAAGCTAGTGTCCTCTCTCTCTCTCTATATGTATACACACACACACACACACACACACACACACACATATATATACACATATATCCCTTCTTTTTGGATTTCCTTCCCATTTAGATCACCACAGAGCATGAGTAGAGTTCACTGAGATACATAGCAAGTTCTCATATACGTAGCATGTTCTTCACATAGAAAGTGAAGTCTCTCAGTCATGTCCAACTCTTTGCGACCCCCTGGACTGTAGCCTACCAGGCTCCTCTGTCCATGGGATTTTCAGGCAAGAATACTGGAGTGGGTTGCCATTTCCTTCTCCAGGGGAACTTGCCAATCCAGGGATTGAACCCGGGTCTCCTGCATTGCAGGCAGACACTTTACTGTCTGAGCCACCAGGGAAGTAAAAAATATCCAAATAGGAGTGAAGGAAAAGCTGTTAAAATTCAACTCTGGTGGGATTTGAACCCACAACCTTTGAATAACTACACCCAGGCTGGCTAGAAGTCCAATGTGCTATCCAGTGCACCTCAGAGCCGGTTTGTTCTCATGAGTTATCTATTTTATGGGCTTCCCTGGTGGCTCAGAGGTTAAAGCGTCTGCCTGCAATGCAGGAGACCTGGGTTCGATCCCTGGGCTGGGAAGATCCCCTGAGAAGGAAATGGCAACCCACTCCAGTATTCTTGCCTGGAGAATCCCATGGACGGAGGAATCTATTTTATACGTAGTATCAATAGTGTATATATCATTCCCAATCTCCCAATTCTTCCCACCCCTCCCTTTCCTCCTTTGGTGTCCATACATTTGTTCTCCACATTTGTGTCTCTATTTCTGTTTTGCAAATAAGATCATCTATACTATTCTACTAGATTCCACATATATGCATTAATATATGATATTTATTTTTCTGTCTGATGTACTTCACTCTGTATGACAATCTCTATATCCATTCATGTTACTGCAAATGACCTGATTTTGTTCCTTTTAACCATTGTTTTTGTTTAGACTCATCTCCTTGGTGGGCCAGTGGCTTGCCCTTGTCAGACAGACAAACTGACATTACTCATGCTCTGCCCTTCACCTGCCTCCCACCTTAATCCATATTCCCAGTCTCTTTGGGCCTGCAATAGTAGTGATCTGAGTGATGATTTCACACCAAGCATTAGGAAGGCATGAGGACTGATTCTGCCAAGAGTTATAACCCGATACTGCTCTCTGCCCATTCATGTCAGTACCCATTGGTAGAAAATAGAGATCAGGGAAAATCTTTGAGGATTGGGAGATTTGGCTTCTACTTTAATCACCTTGTGTAGGGATTTCACACTTTTGGAAAGGTTCTCACTCATGAAGGAAGGATGCTATTTATGTGGTCCCAGCTCCCCAGCATAAGATAGAGGTGACCTTTCTTATCCTCTGAGATCCTGTGATTAGAGCTAGTAATTTAATAATAGTCTTTCCAGGGTGTTTTCTGTTTTGTCATAATTGGGCCCCCTCACTCTCAGAGTCTGAGTTCAGAGTTTCTTCTCAGTCTCCCCTTCCCTCACCACAGGAATCTGCACTGGTTAATTTGTGCCAGATGTACTGAGGTAGTTTCATGAGGCAGCTTTCATCTAGGAAGAGGTGGGCTGAGCACACCTACTCATTTCCCACCATCTCCAGAAGGAGCAGCTTTTAACTATGACTCAGTGACGCAGGGCTTCTAACCACAATCTGAAGATGAAAGGCCCATCACCAATTTTATCTGCTTATCAAAAACCAGACAGTGGTGGTGACATGCAATCAAGGCTCACTGGCCTGCCCTGAGAGGGCTCTGCCAGGCCCTCCTGGGGAGATGAAGACATTCTGCAGCCACAGGGGAGGTTCTGGAAATTCTGACCTTCTCATGCCAGTTTTCTGTCATAACTGAAGATTATCCAGATATACTCTTAATAGGAATGTTGGTAAATTTAAAGGAAATATAATATTCTTAAGTAAGAGTTTTACTTTTCTGAGCTCTTCTTCTGAGGGTAAACCTCTCATTTATGTAGCCGCTGTTCTCCGAGAATGTTGTATACATGCGTGTGTGCGGTTTCTCATTCACTAATTACTTTATGCTTCATCCCCACACATTGAGAATGACTACATAAGGAGCTCTGGGGGAGCTAGAAGGGAAAGAGAAGGCATAGACTCCTGCCTTGGAAATTCTGCAAGAAAGTAAATGAGCTTTCATACTTTTGTATTCCTTTTGCACTCAAAAGTGGACACCTTACAACTCATATTTCTAAATTTGAAAGGGACCTAGAGGAGTGGGACGGGGGGTGCAGTGGAGGGAGGCTCAAGAGGGAGAGGATATATGTATACCTGTGGCTGATTTGTGTTGCTGTACAGCAGAAACTAACATAACACTGTAAAGCAATTATACTCCAATTAAAGAAATAAAAAATATTTGGTAGGAAATCTGTGATGAACATGTCTTACCTGTGAATGAAAGGTTGGTGCTATTTTGTAATTAAATGTACTCATCTGTGAGGAAGCTGAATTTGGGACTGGTTTGAATTTTGATTTTGCTTCTTCTACTTCCGGTTTAACAGATGGGCTAAAGAGAGGCTGCCCAGGGATCAGGAGAAGTGTGTGCGTGCTCAGTTGTGTCCAACTCACTGTGACCTCACAGACTGTAGCCTGCCAGTCTCTTCTGTCCATGGGATTTTCCCAGCAAGAATACTGAGTGGGTGGCCATTCCCTTCTCCAGGGGATCTTCCTGACCCAGGGATCAAACCCATGTCTCCTGCATTGGCAGGCAGGTTCTTTACCACTGAGCCACCTGGGAATCCAGGCTTACTTTTTCCTGAAGATGTAGACAAAAGTGACCTTGTGCCCTTGACGTTTTCCATTTGCCTCTCTGTCAACTCTTCACCTGTTGACAGCATTGGTGGTTCCCTTGCCCTCTGTCTCCTGGTAGGTTTGATAGTAGGAACATCTACTGTATACTGGAGGTTAGGAGGGGAGCAGGGTCAGAATATTTATTCTCTCAGATCCCTTCTTGCTAGGTTGCTGTGAGTTGCCTGTGTCCATCTATCTATGATCACAAGTCTTGCCAGGAAGTTCATACTCTCTATGAGAGGCTAAGATAGATGGTCTCTCTTCTTGCCCTTTCAGCGTCTTTGAACAAAAGAAGCACTAGTAAGAAGCATTGCCTATGTCTTTTAGAAACCTGAAGTCAGTGAGGTGAAACCCAATATCAAGAATTTGAAGCAAAGTAACTTGTGGAGAAGAAATGTAAAGAAAACATTAGTGGTTTGGCTAAAGCCTAATTAGAGCAAAGTGCATTAAGTAGATTTTCTGGTTTTCAAAAACTTGAATTGTAATACATTTTTTGATATGCTGTTTTAATTTTTAGTAGTAAATAAATATGTATTAAGAGGATCTTATGACAACTGTGATGTATTGTGTGCCTTAAAAAGAACATGGGAGACTGTAGCAGTAGACACCATTTACTGTTTACCTGGGACTTCCCTGATGGCTCAGATGGTAAAGAATCCACCTGCAATGCAGGAGACCTGGGCTAGATGCCTGGATGGAAAAGATATCCTTAGAAGGGAATGGGTACCCATTCCAGTATTCTTGCCTGGAGTATTCCAAGGACAGAGGAGCGTGGCAGGCTACAGTTCATGGGGTCACAAAGAGTCAGACACGACTGAGCAACTAACACTTTCACTTCACACTTTTTTCTTTGGCTACACCCAAGGTTGTAGAGGGGCTTACATTCAGCCCCTTTTTGTAAATAACCTCTTTTTATTAGACCTTCCTCTGTTACCACTTTAAGTATGGCATCTTTTCCTGCTGGATTCTGACTATTGTACTTGGTGAATATTTTCTCATTTGATGACAAAGAACAGAAGCTCACACATACTAGCTCAAGTACAAAGTGAATTTACTGAAAAGACACAGGGCAGGTATGGAACATACACCCAGTTATCTGGAAAGTCAGTCAGTATACTAAACCATTCCTTCAGTCGCTGGTGGCAACCTGTCTTCTCTTATCTCCACTCTTTTACATCTGCTTTCTTCTGCTGCTCTCTGTGTATTGGCATTCTCTGTCTGTCTTTCTCATGGATTTTCTGACTTAGTTTGATCATGGCACAAACTCTGGCTTCAACCCTATTTAAACTCTAAGTTCAAGGAATCCCCACTGTTTAACCATGTCTCTCAGTGTCCTATTTCCAATTCCCTGCCAGAGAAAATCTGAGTGGCCTAGTTTGAGTTAAGCCCATTTATGGCCCACTGAGTTGTGACAGAGGAGAAGGGAACACAAGAATGTCCTTCCTAGGGATGTGAACAAGTCATCCAAGAAAGGCATGTGGTTGGGGGGCAGTTGTTAGCATCTCTACATAGTACAACAAGTCAGTCTTGTGAAAAAAACATCTGATTAAAATGCTAGGTAAGAGGGACTTGTCCTTAAGTCATTTGGAAAGCCCATTTGTCTGCTTCATTCTTTAAACATTTCAGTGGAAAGACATTTAGTAATTCCAGAAACTTGGAAGACAGATCTGATGATTTCTCCTATATATAGCATGCTATGGATGTTGCTCATTTATTTCTTCTTTTCTACCTTTCATAGTAACCAATCCACTTTTCAAGGTGACATTCACAGGATCCTTTTTGGTGACTATGGTGAAAAGCAATTAATAAGATATAGAAACAACCCTGACCATTCTTTAGGATAAACATGCAATTATATTTGGGGATGTGCCTATATTACAATCAGCTTTTCAGTCCTCACTCAACTATTAGCATATAACCAAAGATTATAGAACATCAGAGGAGGTGTCTAATGAGGGGGAAAATGGGGACAGAGAAGGGGAAGGAGGGTGGTGGGAAGAGAGAGGGAGCACAAACAGAAACAAAGCAATTTGGAAGAATCAGAGACTAAGCCAGGAGATGAATATTTAAAAAGCAATATTAAGGAACATTAAGTGGATTAAAAAATAAATTCTTAGATTTTAAAAATATAATAGCAAATTTGAAAAACTCAATAGAAGATTTAAGGATAAAGTTGAGTGAGTATCCCTAAAATAAAGCAAACATAAAACAAGATAGAAAATAAGGATGCCATGTTAATAAATTTTACAGACCAGTTCAAGACATCTAAATAACAAAATTCCTGAAGAAGAAAATAGAGAAAACAGGGGGAGAGAAACTCATCAATCAAACAATTCAAGACAATTTTCTGGAGAAAGACATACATTTCCAGACTGAAAGGGTTCATTCGTTATACCCCCTTAAAATGGATAAAAATAGACTCACACCAAAGTTCCGCATAAGATTTCAGAATATTGAGGACAAAGAAGATCCTACAAGTTTTTAGCAAGGAGAAAAAGTACACCACATAAAGGGTCAATATCAGAATGGCTTAGGACTTCTCAAAAGCAGAATTAGAATCTAGTAAACAATAGAAAATATGCTTTCAAATTCTAAGGGGAATGATTGCCAGTCTTGAATTTGATACCCATTCAAAATATCAGTTGAATGTAAAGGCGGAATAAAGACATCTTCACTGGAAGCAAAAGGAATCATCAGGCAGTGAAGGGAGACACCAGCAAGACAGAGAGAGTACCAGGCACAGACATATTGGAGCAGATCAGAAATCTCCAGAACACATCCAGGAAGGTGTGATTCACAGAATATCCCGTGTGTGAATGTCTTGAGAAAAGAGTTAGACAACTGACAAAGATAGGCTTTAATGCTTCCCTGGTGGCTCATCTGGTAAAGAATCTTTCCGCAATGTGGGAGACCTGGGTTCGATCCCTGGGTTGGGAAGATCCCCTGGAGAAGGGAAAGGCTACCCACTCCAGTATTCTGACCTGGAGATTTCCATGGACTCTACAGTCCATGGGGTTGCAAAGAGTCGGACATGACTGAGCAATTTTCACTTTCACATAGAAAACTAGGTAAAGACAGTAAGACAATTCCAGGGAGAATAAAAAGTTGTGTAGAAAAAGAAAAGTAATTATAATTATTACATGACTCATCTGTGAATAGCATTCATATAGTGATAATATTATAAACTACAAATACTGATCTATCTAAAATCATGGAATTTTAATTATGGGAAGATGAAAAAATGGGAAAGGTACTTGAGTACAGTGGGATGGATAAAAGGAAAAGAATAAAAACTTTAAAATTTATAGCAGAAGGTTAAGAAATAATGTGTAAACCTGGGAGAAAAAAAAAAAAACAATCAAGTAGCAGAGTACAAAGTGTTATTTAAAGACCCAGAGACCAATTTCATTTAATTGGTGAAAAGATGTCAAAGTAATGACTGCAGGAAAGGGGGAAATGGGGCTACGGCAGAGAAAAAGCTACCACATTTTTGTAGTAAAGCTTGTAGAATTATTCTACTATTAACTTTAAACATGCATACTTATATGATGCAAAAATTAAAAAAAAACAATAAAAAGAAATTTAATTAATAATTAAAAATATGCATAAATCCAGGCAGCCATTGCTAAGTAATTGGAATGGGCAAACAGCACAGTCGTGCTTATTTGGGCAACATGAAAACTGTGAGGGTAGGAAAATCATTTTTATGAGTATGATTAGAGCATTGCTTATTTAAAGAAGTCTTGTAGAGTTAATCGATTTCACAGCGAGGTGTTTGGGGTACAAGCTTGAGCATAGTTTGTTTTTTTCATTGTGGGCAGCAAGGTGACAGGACAGGTCACAGGGCAAGAGATTGTCATTCTAGCAAAGGAGCAGACTTCAGATCTAAGCAGGGGAGGGCTCAGTTCCAGAGGGATCTGCTATATTAGTGCTAGTGATCTGGGCACATTGAATCCAAAGGCTTGCTGGGCAGAAAATCTGTATTAGAGACCTTACTTCCACCTCTGGCTAATGTATTATTTATATGTTACCTTTCTTTTCCCCATGTAGACTGGTCATCCAGCATCAGGCTAGGCTTTGTCTGTTAGTCCCTTTAGTCCAATAAGGCCCAACTTGGCCTTATTCTCATGCTAGGAATTTATTGAGCATTTATAATTAACTTATTTGGAATTCTCCAAACACTGTACTTTGCATGGTTTACCTGGATTGCCTCCACTCCCTGTGGTTGTAGCTATGATTATCAACACCATTTTATAGATGAAGAAATTATTTTAATGATAGAAAGGGGCTCATCCATGGTTGCAGTAGGAGAGCATGTCCATAGAATTCTCCAGGCAAGAATATTGGAGTGGGTTGCCATTCCCTTCTCCAAGGGATCTTCCTTGACCAAGGGATCAAACCCAAATCTCTTGCATTGCAGGCAGATTCTTTACCATCTGAGTCAGCAGGGATGCCCATGAGAGCAGGCAGGAATTCAAACCATTCATCTGGTTCCAGTCCTGGGCTCTAATTACAAGGCTCGCCATCTCCTATAGTCTGTGTTTGAGCTTCAGGATCTACTTGGATTCCCAGGCCTGGCCTTCCCTGACTGAACTTGCCTTTGCTTCCAAATCTTGGATCTGGTAGCCAGAGAGGTGAAGGCTGAGGTATCTGGTGGTCTTCACAGAATTATTTATTATTATTAACCCAAGTGATTCTATCAGTCCACATCCTGGTCTAATGCCCCAGTGCAGTGGTTCTCAAAGTAAAGTCCCTGGACTGGCAATATCAGCATCACCTGGGAAATGGTTAAAAATGCAGAATTTCAGACTAGAATCCCTGGGAGTAGAATTCAGCAATCTGAGTTTTAACAAGCCCTGGAGGTGATTTTGATGACACTAAAATTTGAGAACGCTGCCCTAGGGTCATGGTCAGAGGGCTTCTGATAGGTTCAAATCTTTGCTTGGGCTATTGTTGAATGTGCTTAAATTAGAAATGTTCAGGAAAAGAAGGACAGGAAGGTGTGGTTCTTTCATGGGTTGCCATGCCACCCAACTAGTAAGTTGCTCCACCATGGCTATCTCATTGGGAAAAGAAAATGGAAGGGGAAAACATGAGAAATCAGGTGGTTCAGCCCCTGACCGTGTACCATGGAGCTGTGAGGAAACTGATTTGGGTGGCTGTAATGAAAAAGCTCCAAAGAAACAAGAGTTGTATGTGAGGGGCAGATAGGAAAGAATATGTTATCAGTGTTCTTAAAAAATACAGAGGTGAGCACACTGATATTTTGGTTTAAGTATTCCAAATCTCTTTTGGTTACAATTTACCTCATCTCCCCTTGACATGCCGTTATGATAAAATAGTGGGAATCATCACACTTTTCAGAAGATATATGCCAGGAAACAGCTTGAAACTAAAAGCCGTGACTTGTCTTATTCTTATAACAATAAGAAGCAGTTATTAAATATTTTTTCCTTTTACATAGTACAGTGATCTAAATATAAAAACCCATCTACCCACTCACTGATCTTCCCAGCATTTAGCCTTAGTTCGTTCCTATTGCTTGCTAGTTTGTGTTTTCTCTACGCATTTTAGGGCGTTTGGCACCTGCTCCCCACCTAGGAGAGCACACCTGCAGGTGTCCTGACCCTATGTGTGAAGTCAGGGCTTGTCCAAGCTTTGGAACAACAAGCTTGCCTACCCTACCCCAGTGCCTTTCTAAGCAGGGATTCTGTGATTGATGATGGGAGAGAGTAAATAAATTTCAGTAAGTACACACAAGAGTGGATCAGGACAGTAAGTGCTTACTATGTACAATCAATGGGCATTATTTTAAAGGAGATTAAAATTTCCTAGACTTAATCCTCCTGCTAGAGTGGTATTGGTGGCAGAGGATGAGTTACTGTTTCCTCTAGGGAGGTAGTCAGAAGAGCATCTGTGCCTTTTGAGTAAAAGCATGTAGTAAAACAAGCAGTTTAGAAATCTATTCAGTTTGAAATAAAAAGAAATCTGTTCAGTTTGGAACTCAATTCTCTGATGAAATATATGTGTTTGTGGGATATGACGAAGGAGAAGGTGATGCTGGGCAGCAAATATCTACAGATTGCAAACGATACAGCTTTATCTCTTCCTGTAACATTATTGGATATTGTCACGGCTTCTACATTTTACGACATATTGTGCATGATCGCCTTAAGTGGTGGAGGTTGGTGCTGAGACTTTGAACCTACTTATGACTCTGGAGTAAACTTTATCCTTTGCAGTAGTGAACTGCATTGATGCAATAGGTGTCTTGGCTGAAAGTTGAAACCTAACCTTCTTCTAAACTTCATTTATTACCAGAAGCTAGAAAGACCGTCACTTAAAACAGTAAACAACAAGTTCCTACTGGATAGCACGGGGAACTGTATTAATATCCTGTGATAAACCATAATGGAAAGGAATATTAAAAGAATGTATATATCTTTATCTATATCTATATCTTGATCACTTTACTATAAAGCAGTAAGTAACACAACATTGTAAATCAACTATACTTCAATTAAATAAATAAATCTCAAAGCAGTGTCTGTCTCCTAAGAGATAAAAGCTTAAATTTAGCTTTGGAACTTTTGTTTGTAAAAATATCTTGAGTATTTATGCATTGTTTGGAGGGGGAAACTGTGAACTCAAGATTTTTCTGAGAGGAAATATCTAAATACTATAAATGTAAATTATGTGTATATTTGATCAAAGCAGAGATTTCTAGACATCTTTATTTCTATGTGGTAAAACTATTCTCTATGTAGATTTAAGTTGCCCTATGCCTTGTACCAGGAGTTGGCAAACTATGGGTTATGGTACAAATCTGGCCGGCTGCCTGTTTTGTAAATAAAGTTTTATTGGAACACAGTCACACTCTTTTGTTTGCATATTGCCTATAGCTGCCTTCCTGCTACAAGAGCGAGTAGTGTGACAGATAGTGTATGGCTCTCAAAGCCTAAATATTAACTATCTAGCCTTCCACTAGAAAAAGTTTGCTACCCTCTGCATTCTATTATTGCTTATTCTTAAGTGTGTGCTCTTAAACAGTTGCTCACACATTTTGGAGCCAGAGATCACAAAATGACAGGCAAGATATGCAGCCCTGAACTTCATGTCATACTTGTGAATAGACTTCAAAAATGACCTGAACTTGGTCTTGGCCTGAGTCATACCTGCTGTACTGTTGCTGTCCTGCACCTGATGTTCTTCCTGACTTTACTAGTATTGATTTATCATTTCCTGATGTATTTGTAATGAGAGCCATAGGATCGGGCTTCATGTCATGCCATGTGGGTGGGTGCAAGTGATATTTCCTCACTATCAGTCATCCTGGGAAGAAGGCAACTCTGAGCTAGGAAGAGGAGACTCAAGAAGCACACCTTAGATTGAGAAGAGGAAACTTCTGCAATTTCACTTCATTGTGGAGGTTAGGTATGAGTTCTGGGGAGAACTGGAAGGCACAAGAGTACTTCTTTTGCGGAGATGATTCTGTCATCAATTTTTTCTTTCCAGGCTTTCTTGAGATAGCATCCTGTGGGACCTCTCAGAAATAGCTGAGTCTCTGGGGTTAGGAAGAAGAGGTTGATGTCTGGCAGTATCAACTGGTTGATGAATGCTCAAACCATTGACTCAACACTCCTTTTCCTTGTTAACAGCACTACCATTCGTTCAAGTATTGAGTGACCATCTTCAGGGGAGGCTGTTTCCCACCTACCCCACCCCCAGACCCCAGGGTTAGGGGTGAATAAGTCCATCATGATAATTCCATCCCTCTTGCTGATTTGAAAAATATGGACATGTGATATAATTCTGGCCAATGAGAGACAAAGGGAAGTTTTCTGGATCACTTGTGTGGAAAGGTTTCTTTGTTCTTAAAAGGGAGAAGCAGACGAGAAAGAGGTTATTTTCCTGCTTTGGATGTGGCTGTGAGGGGATGTGATACCAAAGAGTTGACAGAGTCCGTTTTGCAACTATGAGAGGGTGTTACCAACATGCTAAGAGTGATAAAGCAGAATATGGAAAGGACATGAGCTGTTGGTGGCGCTGTAGAGCTAGTGATTCCCACAGATGTGTAACAGATGTGGAAGCTTCATGAGCTATGAGAGAATAAAATCTGCTTATTGTTTAAGTCACTTTTCATTAGATTTTCTAGTACTTGTAACCAACTAATACTCTTAAGTATTTAATGAAATATGACCTTTTTGTAATGATAGGTTGGTGCAACCAAGAAATTGTAACTATGTTCTTAAGATATATTCATGTGAGCACTGACTACAATTGTGGTCACCAAGTAGTTAAGTTCAATTACAATGGAGAAATTGAGTGCATCTGAATAATTGCATATATACCACAAATCTTTTTTGAGTTGGTAAGAAATCCAGAAAATTATAGCCTTAAATTTCTTAGTAATGATAAACAATGGAAAGACCATAAAAATTTGGGAAACTTGATCAACTTGGCAGTATGTTAGTTTGAAAACATTTTAAATTATAAAACATATTCTTACTGTAAATGTTCCAAACAATAGACAAGTATTTGAAGTCACCAGTGATCACAGTTCAGTTGGCAGTTTGAGGTTTATCAAGTAGAAGAACTAGGAGGCCGGCCAAGGAACCAGCAAGAACTGATGAGACACGAGGAACGAGGCAGAGCACAGTTCTAAAGCTCTAGGAACTTCAGTGTCCATGAAGGCCCCCAGTGACACAGTCCTCCTGGAATTCATATCCTAGTGAATTTCCCTCCCACAATGACTAGGGCAGACTTGGGTAAACCAATAGGATACTGTGGAAATAATGTGTGACATCTGGGGCTAGATCATAAAGGACATTGTGACTTCTGTCTTGCTCTTTTTTGATCATATAACCTGGGGGAAGCCAGCTGCCATATTGTGAGTACACTCAAGCAGCCCCATGAGGAGCTCCATGAGGCAAAGAACTAAGGTCTCCAGTCAACAGCTATTAAGTGGGTCATCTTGGAAGTGAATCCCAGCCCTAGTCAAGCCTTCAGACAACTGCCAACGTCTTGTCTGCAACCTTGGTGACACCTCCTGAGGCAGAAGCACCCAGTTGTTTCAGGGTTACTGTATATATGATCAGAAACCATAGGAAATGATAAATGCTTATTTTGGGCAGTTAAATTGTGGGATTACTTGTTGCATGAATCACTGATACAAAGGCCTGTGTATCCTGGGTCTCACCCCACACACCACAGGAGGCCTTGATAGCTACTCTGGACCATTTGTAGGTGAGGATAGGATTCCTGCTCAGATGCTCACTTTAATCAACTTAGGGTATGATTGGCCTTCACCTTGTAGGTCCGCAGAGAGTACAGTTGGGGAGGGATGGGGAAATTTGAGATCGGTGTGTATGTGTGTGTGTACACATGTAAGCTGTATGCACATAGGCATGTGAATCCGTGTTGTTCCCTTGTGCCCTCCCTGAAGGACAAAAGGGCTTTTTTCTGTGCCCTCTGCCCCCAGAGTGACTATAAACCTACTTGAGTTGTGAAACCTCTTCAGTTTTTCATGCCTTCTTCTGGTTGCTTCTCAGAGATATTCCTGTCTTTATGTATTCTACAAAGGCTTGTTCTGACTCTGAAACAGTGTTTGGAGAACTCTGAAATTGTGTTTGTTTTTGTGCTGAGCCTTCTGGGCTGTGTGTATTGAAAGCACATTCCTTGGCGGGTAGCAAGCGAGAGCTGAATGGGAAATGGGCTCCAAGCCTGTGGAGAAACAAATGTAGGGAACAACTAAATGATGCTTACTTAGGATTCTCATTGTAAACTCTCCTGCCTCCCCTGGACCTGGCTATTGGTACAGAGATTCCATGGTGAAGTCGGTTATATAAAACTTATGGTCGCTGGGCTCTCTGGGCCATGAAATTTACTTTAGGTGTTAGGGTGTTTGCTTCCAATAACTCAGGAGCTAAGTCATTTCTGTTGTTGTTGGAAAACAACCTCAGCAGCAACCCTAAATTGTGCGATTCTTATTGTCTGAAGATTAACTTAAGATAAAAGGAATTTTTAATAACAATTTGAAGGTGCTAGCTTTCAGATAGCATGCACTGTTAAAGGGAGAAAAGACTTCCTGGGCAGGACAGGCACATCTCACACTGTGCCTGTGTCATCATTTCTCCTGCCTTTTCCTCTGTGTGAGAACCAAGCAGATGGGTTTCTGTTTGCAACCTGAGTCTCTCTATTCTTTTAGTAGCTGATCATTTCTTCCTGTTTTTGCCACTTAGTCCTATCTCCTCTTTCTCTGTGCTTTCTCATTTTGCAATAAAATAATATTATTTGCCTTTCTGATCTTGAAGGTATATATAGTATCAGGATACTGACTTTCTCATTGAGCTGTTCCCTGTTTCTTTCACCCAGAGTTCAGTGAGCCATTCTCAGTTCTGATTTTCATAGGGAAAAACCCCAACAGCAACTCCAAATTCTAACAATTGGCTTTTAGCAAGGGCCAGTAACATGGCCATTGGACATAGAATACATGCAAAATTTCCAGCTCAATTTCTGG
Source organism: Bison bison bison (assembly GCF_000754665.1). Lineage (NCBI taxonomy): Eukaryota > Metazoa > Chordata > Mammalia > Artiodactyla > Bovidae > Bison > Bison bison. The sequence goes on along the minus strand of NW_011494613.1, from coordinate 368,676 downwards.
TACATAGTAGAAGCTCTTTTAAGAATATTTGATTTTAATATATGATTAGTAACTTCAGCTTGATTTACCTTGCTATGTTTGAGGCCCTGAAGATGTAAATGTATAGGTAATACCAGGCTGCCTATGACAGTGACAGGAAACATAGAACTGAAATTGTCTCCAAAGCAGTGTTGCTGCTCTGAATGAGGTCCGTGCTCCCTGAGGTCATTAGAACCCCATTCTCAGCCAGTCTTGATGTCCATCAGATGTCTCCTCCTGGCACAAGTGAGTCTGACTCAGGCACTTGCTCTTAATCTTTGTGGTCATTGAAGGAAGGAATAAGAAGCTTCTTTTTTAACCAAGACTCCAACAGCGACCTTTGTGAACTTTGGGACCTAGGGAGAGATTTTGACGTTTCTGCTAAGATTGTGCAACTGGCTGAATTACTCCAAGGCCCACCCTAGGCAGTGACTGTGAGCATCAAGCAATGAAGCCTGATTATTGTGTGATAATCACTCCTTTAGCTTGTGTTGCTGCTGCTGTTCATAAATGCTCTTCCTTGTCACTCCCAGACCTCTTGTCTCCTGCCCTGACATTTCTCTCCACACACATTTGGAACATTTCTCATTATCCCTCTTAACTTTGCTTGTTACTCCTCTGAATGACTTGGGAGATCTCTTGTAGTCTCCAAAGCAAGCTATTCTGTTCATCCCACGTGGCTTCACCCTCCTCTGGAGCATTCCAGATGGTTTTGTACCATGCAGAGCATATGCCTCCTTCTTCCCTTGATTACTCTTTGCATTCCTTCACTCTTCTGCATTGTCCTCCATTTGATTTACTTCTGGAGTATTTATTGCTAGGGTGACGTGCATAATGAATGTCCTTGGGCAATCATTAAGGTTAAGTTTGAACAGTTTCTGTTTCCCCTCAGTGTCCTTGATGTGTGATGCTTTTGGTTATTTGTTCACATAAACCTCACAGTTTGCCAGAGTTCACTCCACAAAAATTCATACCTCTCTTTTAGGTTGTATGATTTTTTTTAATCACATGGAAGACCTCAGTTAAAATTGATATGTTTTCAGGGATCTTAAGGATTTCCTTCTGTGTAAACAAATCTCCAGCATCTATTGCTGTGTAACTTACCACCCAAATCTGAGTGCTTTTGAGCACTGTCATTATTTCTAATGGGTCTTTGGGGTGGCTGGGCATAGTTGGACAGTTTTCACCAGAGCCTTCTCCTGCACTTCTGGTTAGATGTTGGGTATGGCCATGGCCTCTAGGAGACCTGAAGGGGCTGGCTAACCATCAGGCTCACTGGTGTGGTTGGCAGTTGTTGGTTGAGGGCTCAGTTGGAGTTGTACCAACTGTAGCTGGAACAACTCCAGCTATACTTGGTCTCTACAAGTGACAACTAGGGCTTTTCAAAGCTTGGTGGCCAGGTTCTGAGAAGGTGCATCCTAGGAGTGAGGATTCCAAGATGAAAGATGAAAGGTTAGCATGATTTCTGTTGCACTGGACTGATGTGACCAGGCTTCGCAAGTGAGCAAATACTGCGAACTGTGCTTCACTGGGGAGACTGGCTGCCACCCGAGTGAATAGTTCTTCTGTTCTTCACATTCTTCCATGTTTCAGAGTCAGGCAGGCCCTTTTGATGTTATTTTTTCCTAACCTTTTCTTGTGACATGAGCAGTAGCTACAGTAGCTTTCCCTAGTAGCGAACCCCAGACATGAATTTTCCAGTGCTATCTGTACCACCCACTCTGCTGCCAAAGGGTCTGCCTTTCTCCTTGTTGCTCACGCTGATGAGCCTCTGCTAAACTAAAGAGGTGACTGCAGGCAAGGAACTCTGGAGTGGACCTTCGGGGACCTGGTCTTTCGTCTTGGCTTTGGAGTAGTGTGACTGACCTTGACTAAGTCACTTCATCTCTCTAGACTTTGGTCTTTTCTGAAGTCCCCAACAAGCTCTGAAATTCTACCATTCTAAGTAGTCATCTTGAACATACATCTCCACTGGGTCAAATGCTCTCATTCACCCCCTGAACCCATTAAGCCAAGGTTTTAGGGCTGATAGAGGAACTGTCACTGTCCATCAGTTTTTGCACAGAGTAGGCCTTCAATTAAAAAGATTAGAGGGATGAAACTTAAATCAAGAAACCTAGAGAGTACCATTGTTTTCAAGATCTTGGTGGTAAACATTGCTAGATTATTTATTATTTTTATTTGAAAAAGCATAACCTTGTATATGTAAGGCTTTGCTGTTAGAACTTGGAACTTGTTTCACACAGTCTCTGCATGGGTCCATTTGCCGTTTAACAGGCAGTTAAGATTTTGTGCCTGTTGACAGATTGATATTTTGCAAATAAACGTCATGCCCTGATACTGACCATGATTACCTCAAGCTGTAGCAACTGGAGGGATGCCAAGGGTCTGGCCATGTGATTTTGCTCTTTCTTTTTTTAAGGTGCTGGACTATTGAAACCTTGAGCAGTCTCCCTTTGGGATAGTAGAGGGGAAAGAGAATAAGGAAAATCCGTGGGAATAGAAGAAGGTCAGGTCGAATGTAAATGAAAATACACCTCCCTGCTGCTCCCCAGCAGAGTTCCCCAGTTCCTAGGCTTGCTCCAAGTGGAGGTTGACCTTGGGTTTCTTGCTCTTACAACAATTTGACATTTTAGAGGACAAAGGGCTCCATAAGGAAGAGGCTTAGGCCTGCTGATGGCTACAAATCACTGGCCCTAGAGAGCTGGCCCTGGAGGGCTGGGGCTTAGAGAGGTTCCTTGCAGCCTTCTTTTTATTTTAGGGAAATCAAATTTCAAAGAGACTGATATGTAGGCCCCCAGGATTTTCTGATGGTCTGGGCAGCTTCCAAGCCTCAAACCAGCCTGTTGCTTTTTTTTTTAAGCAAGACATCCCCCTAAAGGAAAACATAGCTCAACTTCAAAACAGACTGAAAACTTATAGAAGGAAGCTATATGAAGTGGCCTAAATGCAAGATTTTTATTTTTCTAATGACAAACGTGAAAAGAGTAAAAAGAAGCATTCTGAGTTGGCATAATTAAAATAGGCTCACATTTCCAGCAATTCCTTTAAGAAAAAGACAGGGTGACTATTTTGAGGGGTGGGATGGGGTAGATTATTGTTGTGATCTCACCTGAGGGTTGTAGCTGAAAGACTTTCTCTGATCTGCCTGGCTGGCATGTTTACCCACCCCCTCTACCAGTCATAGTCTGTTAATTTTGTCTTTAACTTTAGCAAACATTTTTGTATCATTTATGCTTAAATAAAACCTATTCATGTTGTGAGCTGGAGAAACAGAGGTCAAACTGTTTCTCCTAACAGCAGACTCCCTTGCCAGCCTTTGATGAACCCTTTGAGCAGCTCTGGCCTCAGCTCTCAGGCTGGAAATGGTAGCCTTGACCGTGTTCATGGTTTTGAACTCTCAGTTCTAGCATTTCACCAAAAAGACTCTAAGCTAAGATGGAAGGGACTGGAAAGCTGGTGCCTGAGGCCAAACTATGACCCCAGAACACAAAGAGAGAGAGGGGAGACTAATCCTGCTGGGGCAGGATCATTTGTACATTACAGAGTGAAGATAAAAACCAGGAGAATAAAAATCAGAAGATAAAAACCAGGAGATAAAAACCTTCATCATTTCCTTACTGACTAAGAATGACTTGCAGTTCTGCGGTCTTTAGAAAGGTCCGGGCCTAGTGGACAGACAGTAGATCTGTGGGAGTTCAGCCTTGGTTGCTGAGTTAGTGGCGATGAAATAGTGTAATATGGAAGTTTTATTTGCCTGGCCTCAGATGTTAACTAGCTATCTGGATCATAGTGGGTCTCTCTTAGGAGCCCTGGAAACAGTTTTTCTCACCTCCAAAAGTATAAGAAAGCTCACCAGGAAATTTGGGGTATTAGTCTTATCAAGAAATCCTAGGAGTGATCTCCAGTTTGCCCAAGTGTAGAGGGATATTTCTGTCTTCTCCTACCAGCTTGAGTGAATGCCACCTAAAGGCCTTTCCCTTTGTTTATATTCCAGGGAAATCATTCCATCATAGAATAAATGGCAGGACATTTCCAATACACTTTTTAGTATTTTTTCAGATTGGTGGAGAGGTAGGGTGGGATGAAGAGTGAGAAAGACAAGGCTGACTAGAAAGATGTAGATCATTTTTTATAGTCAATAGTTATAAGGCATTTATCAAAGCTTTTATCATTGTTATAAAGAGAAAAGAGCTAGCTGACTAGCAGCTAGAGCTAGGCCTCAGGAATAAATTCCTGTCCAGAAACTTGTTTATTTTTTGTCCAGTCCCTTAGGCCCTACAAGGTGCAGTACTTAAATCCTTCCACCAAGGGGCTCTGCCCAGACCAGGGATGAAGCCAGCCCAGCCCAGAACTGGTAATATTTCCAAAGCCACGTATCCACTTACAGCTGAGGTCTTCCACTTCATTTCTGATGTTCTTGGGCCCTACCCCACCCAGGGGTCTACCCACTGAAACCTTGACCCTCAGCTCCATTGGGAATGCCAAGACCAGATGATAAAGATGATGTTAATAACTTCTAGTTTTTGAATTGTCATCTCTGAGTTATAACATTATGTTAAGTGTGTTATATAATTTATTGTCCTTTAATCCTTTTAACAACTTTCTGAGGCAGTTATTATTAATTGAGTATTAGAGATGAGGCTTAGGAGAAGGCAGTGGCACCCCACTCCAGTACTCTTGCCTGGAAAATCCCATGGATGGAGAAGCCTGGTGGGCTTCAGTCCATGGGGTCGCTGAGGGTCGGACACGACTGAGCAACTTCACTTTCACTTTTCACTTTCATGCATTGGAGAAGGAAATGGCAACCCACTCTGGTGTTCTTGCCTGGAGAATCCCAGGGACGGGGGAGCCTGGTGGGTTGCCGTCTATGGAGTCGCACAGAGTTGGACACGACTGGAGCGACTTAGCAGCAGCAGCAGCAGCAGAAGAGATGAGTCTTAGAGAGGTTAAGTGACAAGGTTATACCGTAAGTAGAAGTGTTGGGATCTGAAACCAGACCTACCTGATCCCCAAATCCATGCTTGTAAATAGGATGATATATTGTTGGGTGTTGCTTTCTTAACTTTACTTTCCACTAGAGGCTGGCCCTTTGCCCTCAACTCAAGACCATTTATGGGAGAAGGCAATGGCATCCCACTCCAGTACTCTTGCCTGGAAAATCCCATGGGCAGAGGAGCCTGGTAGGCTGCAGTCCATGGGGTTGCTAAGAGTCGAACATGACTGAGTGACTTCACTTTCACTTTTCACTTTCATGCATTGGAGAAGGAAATGGCAACCCACTCCAGTGTTCTTGCCTGGAGAATCCCAGGGACGGCAGGACCTGGTGGGCTGCCGTCTATGGGGTTGCACAGAGTCAGACACGACTGAAGCAACTTAGCAGCAGTAGCAGCAGCAGCAAGACCATTTGGTTAGAGCCCAACTTAACTCTTGCCAACTCCTTTCCTAAGGAGAGGGTACCATTATTGGTCAACACTCTTTCAACCTAGACTGACTTCCACAGAACCATAATTTGTCTACCAATTAGTTAGAAAAATGATTACATCAACTCAGAAACATCTGATGCCACACCTCACCCACTAGATTAAACCTCTTGGGTAATGTTGCTGGCCCAGATCAGACCCAGCTTCTTTAGACACTGTGTTTTGAAGAGTCGATCCTCTTGAGGAAACCAACACCAAGCCTGGTGGATTCTCAGCCCTGCTCATTCCCCATGTACTCTCTCCTGGACCCTTTGCTGCAGCATATCTTACTGTGAAGGCCACATGGGTTATGACAGACTCTGAGCTTTGATGATTCATAAACTCAGTTTTTAGAAAATCTGGTCTGTTCTAACCACCTCAGAAAAAAAAAAAAGATCAACAATAATGTCAGCTTATTCATATACAGTTTTGTCCATTTCCTTGTCATTTCTCTTTGTTCCAGGACACCCCATCTCTGAATTAGAACTCAAAGGAAGTCGGAGCAGTCATCAGAAGGTTGCTTGACAAGCCCATCAATACAGCAAAGAAAACTGAATTGTCATAAATGACATTTTATTCAGACCCATTTCTAACTTCCTCTTCTTTTCAGTGAACAGAATTCTCCCCCTCTACCAGTGAATCTGAAGATCTGGGTTCAAGTGCAGACTCTGTTATTTATCATCACTGTGGTCATTGACAAGGCATTTAGCCCCTTCAGCCTCTTGTTTAATGGTCAGTGAATGGGAGTAATAGTATCTTCTATATGATTCATAATGCTTAAATTAAGGTTATGGAAAGGAATACTTATATATATTTTTGTTATGTTGAGCTGTCAAGTTGATTTTTTAATCTGAAACCTTGTGAAACCAGTTCCTTGTAGGTCACCTATCTCATCATCCTTCCCAAACTGCGTCTTTTCTGGGAAGAGATGTGATTGCTTCACAAACTTTAATGTGCACATGAATCTCCTGGGCGGGCCTGGGTTTCTGCATTTCTGACAAGTGTTCAAGTGATGTAGATGCTGCTGACCAAACTTTAAAGAAGATTTTACATATTTCTGGCAGATTTCTATGCAGGTGCTCCAGAGACCATGCATTTAAAGTTCAGTGTGATTTCTAAAAAACCAAATCCTAAGGTCGCTTTGTGTTCTCATCCTAGGTTGAACATCCATGCTTTCTCTTTCCTTTCCTTTCCATGGATTTACTCTCTCTGAATTCTCAGAGTCCTGATTTATCCTTTAATGTTGGTGTCTCCTCAGGTTCCATCCTTTGCCTTCTGATAATTTTACTGTTTACTCATGCTCTCAAGAGTTGACTCCTGTGTGATCTTTCCTTGTCTTGCCAATACAGGCTTAATTTATCCATCTCCTACACTCACACAGCATCTGGTTTTAAGATTTACTTTAGCACATGATAGTTTTTTTTTCCTAATGAGATTATTGTGCAATGATTTTTCATGGTCTAAACTCACATTTAAAAAAATTGGAATATAATTGCTTTACAGTGTTGTATTAATTTCTACTGTGCAATAAAATGAATCAGCAATATATATGCATATATTTCCTCCATCTTGGATCTCCCTTCCTCCACCCCCCATACCCCATCCCTCTAAGTCATCACAGAGCACTGAGCTGAGCTCACTGTGCTTTATAACAGGTTCCCACTAGCTATCTATTTTAACACATGGTAGTGTAAATATGGGGCTTCTCTGGTGGCTCAGACAGTAAAGAATCTGCCTGCAATGCGGGAGAAGCAGGTTTGATCCCTGGGTAGGGAAGATCCCCTGGAGAAGGGCATGGCAACCCACTCCAGTATTCTTGCCTGGAGAATCCCCATGGACAGAGGAGCCTGGTGGGCTGTAGTTCATGGGGTTGCAAAGAGTTGGACACAACTGAGCGACTAAGCACACACACACACACACTCACACACACACACAGTGTATATATGTCAATCCCAGTCTCCCAATTCTTCCCCTGCCCACCCCTGTGTCCGTTCTCTACACCTGTGTCTCTATTCCTGCCCTGGAAATATGTTCATCTGTACCATTTTTCTAGATTCCATTTATATGTGTTAATATACAGTATTTGCTTTTCTCTTTCTGACTTACTTCACTCTGTATGGTGCAGCTTTCTATCTTTGCCTCCTTGTGCCTAGCATGGGGCTCAGATTCCATAGATGTTTGACTAGTAAACAAAGGCACATCCAGGCTTTGGGAAAGGCATCAGAATCAGCCAACTGAGCAGGCCAGATGGCAAATGTTAGTATTTGGACACCCTGTGGGAACACAGAGCGCACTTAAATTCTGTTGTGTATGCATTTGTGTGTATAAATTACATTTCTGGATAGTCTCAAGATACCAATAGCATCAGGGGAAGACACCTGAGCCATGTTTCCGCTGTAAATTATTTCTGAGTTCCTTTTTCAAACTTAAACAATAGGCTGTCAAAACTGTCAAAATGCGGAAGCATGTTTCTTATGGGAAAAATTATTTATCATGCTCTTCTATTGTAACAAACAAAGCAAGCCCTTTCAGAGAAGGAAGGTTGCTAGTCTTGCCAGAACTGTGGTTTCCAAGAAAAGTTTTAGCACAATTGGCCTCAAAGAGCACTCAGGAAAGCAGGTAATTGAGGGCCAGCAGGTGAGATGTCCTCAGCCCAAATCTCACATGGATTTGGATTCAGTTCACTCCAACAGTCTTGGTAGACATTTTCTTTGGGTCAGGCTGGTACTAGGTTAGGGATAGAAAGATAAAAAAGATATGACCCCTGCCCTCAGAGAGCTGCTAGTCCAGTTGAGACATTAGATATTTAGATAAATAAGGACAGCTTAACATGATGAGTGTTTAATAAATACATATAAAGTACCCTGGATCAGAGAAGACAAAATAATTAGAAAAATAGAAGAAAACATATTTGGGAGGGTTCTCCATTCCTAAATGCATATCATCTCTTGAACCAGCCATCAAACATCAAACTGCAGGTATTACCTCCCTCTATTGATATACACCAATTAGATTAAAGTTACTGTTTTTAGTGCCTATGATGTGCCCACAATGCACACAAGAAGGTTTTGCTGTCAGGTTATATACACAAATAAGATTTAATAGAATGGAAAATGGTAGAGTCATTAGAGATGCAAGCACCATATGATGGGAAATGGAGCAGCAGTAAGTCTTGACTGGGGGACATGGAAGCCCTTTCCAGGCACACTGTTATTTGGGGTGATTCAGTCCATGCCTGCCTGTAGGGGCTATGGGCTCTGCACCTGTGTTTGCAAGGGATTCTGGATTTCCTTGGTCAGACCAAGTCTTAGGGGAGATGGCACAAGGGCTGGGTTAATAAATTTTGGGGGGGAATCTGGAATTGAGAAGAGTTGAATGGTGGCTTTGTTGCTGAGAGGACATGAAGGAGGCTGCTGCAGCTACATGTGGATTTGAACAGCAGATCAGTAAAGCAAGGGGGTGGGGGCAGTGAGGATGGAGGGAATAAGGAAGAGAGAGAAGAGGAGGAGGAGAGAAGAAGGTGGTGGGGCAGGGAGAGGACAAGGGGAAAGGGAGGAGGAGAGAAAAGAGAAGAGGAGGAAGAGGAATAAAAGGGAAGAGAAGAGATGGAGAGGGGAGGGAAGGGGTAAGAGATGACTGAAACAGACACACAGGGATGAGCAGGGCTGAGATGGGAACCAGAGACTGAAAAGGTGTCAAAACCTGGCCATTTCTCACCACATGGTGGCTCTGTCCTTTCTTGTTTGCAAACTGGCCTTCTCTGCTAATTGGTTTATCTCGTGGGTGCAGGATAGCCATCCCCTACCTTCTTCATTTCATTTTTCTTGATCAAGACACCAGCCAGACTGAATTCGAATCCAACTTTTAGTCTTACTTCCAAATTCTAATTGCTCCAGAGTATACCAAGTGTCTCTTCCTGGTTCAATACCTGTGGCTGCAGAGTGGGAGCAGATTATGGGGCCTGGATGTGGCTATAGGAGGCCCACTCCTGGGTGGAGAGAGCAAAAAAGCAGTCTGCCTTAATGGAGAAGCTACCGTCAAAGGTTTGTGCTATAAAAAGAGCATTACAGGTCAGGGAGAGAGCTGACTGTCCAGCTCTGCTAGCATTTCATTTGTGAAGCCCTTTCCATTATTCTTAAGAGATTTGGGTTCCTTATATAAATCCCACTTTGCTTAAGCTAACTCAAGTGGGCTTCTATTTCTTGGAATAGAAGAGTCTTAACTAAGATTTTAACAGGCAGAGAAGGGATGAAAGCGGGCACTTTAAGTTCAGGCAGCAGCATTAATAAAAGCATGAGAGTGAGAGAGTTCAGGGTTAATTAGGAAGAGTTCTACAAATGGGCATTGCAGCATAGGGTATCTGAAGGGATGGCATGGAAAAATGAGGCTGGAAAGATGGTCTGGAAGCTGGTATTAACCTTAGAAATTCCCTTCTTAGTTTTGAGTAGGCAGTTGGAGTCTGGCTGCATTTTTAAAAAAAATTTTTATTGGCGTATAATTGCTTTATAATGTTCTAGTTTCTACTGTATAGCATGGTGAATCAGTTACATATACATATACCCCCCTTTTTTTGGATTTCTTTCCCATTTAGGTCACCACAGAACATTGAGTAGAGTTCCCTGAGCTATGCAGTAGGTTCTCATTAGTTATCTATTTATACATAGTATCAATAGTATATATATGTCAATTTCAATCTCTCAATTCATCCTCAGTTCAGTTCAGTTCAGTCGCTCAGTCGTGTCTGACTCTTTGCGACCCTGCTGAGATTCATGAATTGCAGCACACCAGGCCTCACTGTCCATCACCAACTCCTGGAGTTTACTCAAATTCATGTCCATCAAGTTGGTGATGCCATCCAGACATCTCATCCTCTGTCGTCCATTTCTCCTGCCCCCAGTCCCTCCCAACATCAGAGTCTTTTCCAATGAGTCAACTCTTCAAATGAGGTGGCCAAAGTATTGGAATTTCAACTTTAGCATCAGTCCTTCCAATGAACACCTAGGACTGATCTCCTTTAGAATGGACTGGTTGGATCTCCTTGCAGTCTAAGGGACTCTCAAGAGTCTTCTCCAACACCACAGTTCAAAAGCATCAATTTTTAAGTGCTCAGCTTTCTTCATAGTCCAACTCTCACATCCATACATGACCACTGGAAAAACCATAGCCTTGACTAGATGGACCTTTGTTGGCAAAGTAATGTCTCTGCTTTTGAATATGCTATCTAGGTTGGTCATAACTTTCCTTTCAAGGAGTAAGCGTCTTTTAATTTCATGGCTGCAGTCACCATCTGCAGTGATTTTGGAGCCCCCAAAATAAAGTCTTACACTGTTTCCACTGTTTCCTCATCTATTTCCCATGAAGTGATGGGGCCAGATGCCATGATCCTACCCCCTCCCTTTCTCCCCTTGTGTCCATATATTTGTTCTCTATGTCTGTGTCTCTATTTCTGTTTTTCAAATAAGATCATCTACACCATTTTTCTAGATTCTACATATATTTGTTAACAGTTGTCTATGGTCATACCATCCTGAATGTGCCTGATCTCACCTAGCTGGCTTTTGAATTGCAGAGTGGTAGAGTCTGACCAGTGTGTCATGGCCGTCTTCATAGACAGTGACAAGCACCTTGTGTGTGCCGTAAGCTTGGTGGTGGTTGTCTTATAACGTCAGTGTTACATGATAATAAAATTCCACTTTTAACTCAAGTGAAGTTGTACCGTAAAAACATCCCAAGGCCTCACTTGCTGACTCAGCCAAAATGTACTGGGTACCTTTAGTATGTACTATAGTGCTTCCCAGGTGGCTCAGTAGTAAAGTTTCCACCGGCCAATGCCAGAAATGCAGGGGATGTGGATTTGATTCCTGGGTCGAGAAGATCTCCTGGAGAAAGGAATGGCAATCTATTATAGTATTCTTGCCGGGAAAATCCTAGGGACAGAGGAGCCTGGCGGGCTACAGTTCAAGGAGTTGCAAAGAGTTGGACACAACTGAGCATGTGTGTGTAACTCATAGTTACACATACTATGTAGAAACATATGGAAGTTTCTACTTCTTGATCCCCATGGCCAATGACTGGATGATATATGGATATACAACAGGTTGGCCCTTGTGTCTCAAGCTGGGGCAGTTTTGCTGTATGATTTATGTTCCAGAGCCTCGTGGATCAGGCCAGGCTGCATGTTAGCTGAGTCCATGTCCCATTCAGCATTCTCTCTTTCCCTACCCTGATTACCTTGTTAGCATATGGAGTTCTCTTGAAGAGATTGCCCTCAACAGATCACAAGCGCCCAAATTCCTTCCTCAAGGCTCTAATTTAAGGAAATCTTTTCTGAGATAGTGCCATTTATTCAATAGACATTCAAAGTCACACAGGTTGCTGTGTTTCCACTTCCATAGAGCACAGTGGGCAAGAGCTTGGATTCTGTAATAAGATCCATCTACATTCGAATCTTGGCTCTGTCACCTAGTAGCTTCTGGTCTGGGCACGTGGTTAAATTTTAGTATCATGATTTAAAAAATCTAAATGGAATAATAGTAGTACTTAGGTTTGATGTGAGGATTAGATGAGAATAATACATGTGGAACGCTCAGCCCAGGTCTTGACTCACACAAAGAGCTCATTAGCTACTCTTACCATTACTTGATTTACATCTTTGATAGAGATACTACAGGTATAGCACAGGTTATACACTGTACCAGGGTCCATAACTAAGGGGTAGATTTATGTATTTATTATAATGATATTTTGACAGATGCAAATAAATCAAATACCTTGGGGAAGGAGGACCTTTTCCTCATTCTCACAAAGGTGTGGAATGTGTTAGCAGCAGCCTGCCTGAGGTGGAGTTCAAATGGCTTCCTTTGTTGCCTCAGTTTGAAATTGTGGTTCCCAGCATAGTCTTGACTATGTGGTTACACTTGGAACAAGTGGCTATCACCTTTCTCTTTACCTATGGGAACTCAGTGACAACCAGTGGCTACAGTTTCATCAACCCCATGGCTTCTCCTTAGTCTGGGGTTGTCAGATGACCTGCTAGCTGAGCCATCTGGGAATCTGTGCTGTGCCAAGGTCTAAGGAGGGTAAGGTCTGAGCCGCAGAAGGGAATATAGAGACATCTATCAAGGAGGATGTGTGAGAGACAAGGGTGGGTCTGTATGTCTGGCACACTGTTGTTGATTCACAGTAGGCCTTCAGGAGGAAAATAACTGGCAAAGACACTTGCAGTTAGCATGAGGTGACTAAAAGTGCCCAGATGCCATAAAGGGGCTCTTTGGTCTGGAAAGTCCTACTTCCCCCTCCCACCCTTTCCCCAGGGTGCTAGCCAGGCAGATGTATTCTCCCCCCTGGCCATTGCTTATCAATTCTGCTGGTGGAGTGGTAGCTGTTTCGTCTTCTAGTTCACAGAAGTGACAGTTTAGTCCTACACGGCTAAGTCAGTGCCTTATTTTCAGCCAAACATTTTTGGTACATTTTCAGGAATAACTTCCTACCTAGTCACTGAATTTGGTACCTGAGGTAAGGAGCTGGCATAAGACGATGAACCGCCCCATGTGGTGGAAACTGTGGGCTGGGGAGAGATTGTTGAGAGGCACTCTGACCACATTTTTTGACACAAGCTGGTGCCAGCCAGCGTGAGAGGAAATTAGGCTGCAGAGAGACTGTCGACAGATCTGGCTGGTAAGTGGTTTTATGTGGGAAAGCATGTCTTTTCTTAAAAGTAACCTGATCTGAAGAGTATCATAGAGAGTTTCTGATTCCGGAACATACAGAAAAGTCTTTCCTATTTGATGGAGCAAATAACCCCATACTCCGTCTAGTGTGTCTCTTCCAGTCAGCCAGCCTTCCCACAGAACCACCCCCTCAATCAATAAAATGAACAAAATTCCTGGAGAACCACAGCTCACAGACTTAAGGTATTGACTTGCAAATTTGTACCTGGCTAGGGTCGTAGCTTAGAGCATATAGATGAGGAAATTTGGCCTGACTTCTGAACTGTTGCTTCTGAAGGGGCAAGAATCATCATGAGTTAATCATATACAGACACCCAGTAAGAGAATTCACAGAATTCTAACTGTGTCAGATGCTGCTGCTGCTGCTGCTGCTAAGTCACTTCAGTCGTGCCCGACTCTGTGTAACCCCACTGATGGCAGCCCACCAGGCTCCCCCATCCCTGGGATTCTCCAGGCAAGAACACTGGAGTGGGTTGCCACTTCCTTCTCCAATGCATGCAAGTGAAAAGTGAAAGTGAAGACACTCAGTCGTATCTGACCCTCAGCGATCCCATGGACTGCAGCCTTCCAGGCTCCTCCATCCATGGGATTTTCCAGGCAAGAGTACTGGAGTGGGGTGCCATTGCCTTCTCCGGTATCAGATGCTAGGTTCTATAATCTTAGACAGCCATCCCATGCTTGGTGAAGCCCACTATTCAAGGGAAGGTGACTGGGTTTCCCAAATGGGATAGGACAGAATCCTCATCTTTGCTCCCTTATGGGGAGGAGCAGAAGCAGGGGTCTCCTTCCTCTTTGCTCCTTTGGGACACTGGGTTTCCCAAATGGGATAGGACAGAATCCTCTCTTTGCTCCCTTATGGGGAGCAGCAGAAGCAGGGGTCCTCTTCCTCTTTGCTCCTTTGGGACACTGCAGTTTGTCTGCTAGTGTCATCAGAGTTGGATGCAAGGCCTCTGGAATGTGCCCGCAGTCCCCTAGGCAGGAAGCCACTTGGTTTCAGGGCAGTCAGGGTACCTTACCTTCAGTCTGGATCATTTCCTTCACATAATCCAGATTCGTGCAGCTTCTCAAAAGAGGAAAGCTTGTTCTGGCCTTTCGATATGTGCTCCGTGACATATGACTCCTCCTAAGTGGCTGCCACACTGAGTGGAAATAGAGCCATGGTAGAGAGGAGGCTGGGAGAGCCTGGAGAGGCCCTTCTTTCTCCTGCTTACTTGCCAACTTGCGAAGGTAAGAGTCTGCAATGATTTCACAGTTAGGACTGGAGTTTGGAAAGCCTTCTTCCTCCTTTCTTGTATAAGTCTTTTGATAGCAAGGGATGGGCAAGTAGACTAATCCTCGGGGACAGAAGTCCAGGTTCTGCTGGGGAGAGGGGCGGGAGTCAGACCTACTTGGAAGAAGTTCACTGGCATAGAACTGTATGCTACTTTGACAAGAGACCAAACCCTGTGAAGTCTCATGGGCTACAAAGTCCAATTAAATCAGAGCTGGGCACAGTCAGAGGCTAACAGGCATGCATAATTGTGAGAATGAGGATTTTAGTGGGGAAAGGAAAAAAAAAAAGCCAAGGAGAAGCCAAGGCCAATTATCAGAACTGCTAATTTTTACCAACCTAATCATTAATGAATACTATGTTTCTGAAAAGAATGTTGAGAGAATAATTGTATTTCAAGGACTTGAAAACTGCCTAACTCTGAAGTTGTACAATTTGTGCAAATTAATATGATAAAAAGAGACAATTAGGGTTTATAATTAACAGATAAATACAAATGATCTGATGAAGACAATCTGAGTTTCTGCTCTGTCTTATGAAGCAGAGTAATTGATTTTTATAAATGCTAATTTACAGTACATGCTCTGTTACCCATTAACACGGAGAAAAGAACGTGGAGTAAATGGAAGTCAAGGAGGGGTGGGAGCCAAGGAACTAACAGGCTGGATCTAGCCAAGAAGAAATAGAATAAAATGCCAAATGCTGGAATATGACTTCAAAAGGGCACAGATATCGTCCAAAAGTCTTCCTCCCCTTGACTGTCCATCTGTGTTGGAGCAAAAAAAACTTTCAACAGTCTATACAAATGTCATGAAGTTTTTCTCTACTGTTTCTACACCATCAGGACTGGCTAGCTGGGTTTTCCTGAGATTTGGAGGCTGTAGGTAGAATGTTCTGACTCAAAATATAGGCCATATTGTGTGAATAAGATACACTTCAGCAGGGGGAAGTTTCCAGGCCTGTGTCCCTTCTGTTTAGGAGTCGCTGGCCATATTACAGAGGCTGAGGACAGAAGACACCCGGGGTGATTCACATGTGAGCCACAAACCTAGTGTGACAAGGGCCCATGCTCGGGACTGCAGGCAGTTTGGGACTGAGCTGTGTCTCCGATGGACAACTACACAGCATGTACTGTATCAGCACCACAGGAGATTAGCTATTTGTGCTTGTGTGCTTAGAAGCTCAGTCACATCTGACACTCCTCTGTCCATGGGAATTCTCCAGGCAAGAATACTGGAGTGGGTAGCTCATCCCTTCTCCAGGGGATCTTCCCAACCCAGCAATTGAACCAGGGTCTCTTTCACTGCAGGTAGATTCTTTACCAGCTGAGCTACTAGGGAAGCCCTAGCTACTTAATGGTGGCAAATGAGTTCCCCTGGGTCACTCCAAGGAGGCTAAACACAAAAATATATCTTTCCTGATGGGGAAGGAATGAGGATGAAAAGAGCAAAGGGAGAAGGCAACATTGAGGAAAGAGTACGGAGAGAGCTTTGCTTACTGTGGATGGACAGATTGCTGTCCTCAGTAGACTCTATGCCTCCTAAGAACAGGGACTGTGTACTTTGCATTCCTGGTGCCTGGCAAAATACAAGGAGATCAAACCAGTCCATCCTAAAGGAAATCAGTCCTGAATATTCGTTGGAAGGACTGATGCTGAAGCTCCAATACTTTGGCCACCTAATGCAAAGAGCCAACTAACTGGAAAAGACCCTGATGCCAGGAAAGATTGAAGGCAGAAAGAGAAGGAAACGACAGAGAGTGATACGGTCGGATGGCGTCACTGACACAATGGACATGAGTTTGAGCAAGCTCCAGGAGACGGTGAAGGACAGGGAAGCCTGGTGTGCTGCAGTTCATGGGGTCACAGAGAGTTGGACATGACTGAATGATTGAACAACTTTGCATTCTTGGTGCCTGGCAAAATGTTCTTCTTATGATTAAAACTTGGAAAAGATTTGATAATGAAAAGTCAGGTCTGATCATTCATATTCTTTATAAAAGACATCTTGAAATTGTGATATTTTTATTTTGACAGTATGAGATCCTGGATTTTTTTTTTTTAAGCTGAGTCTGATCAACACTCTGCTTTTGAGTTTTCAAGTGTAAACAGCTAGAGGAAAAAAGAAACTGGATGAAGAGAGCATCAGAGGATGTTTGGAGAGGAGTTTAGACTTGGTTAAGCCAGAATTGACTTTTCAGTTGCTGTTCCTTCTAGCCATGCTCCATTCACCTGTTCCCAGTGAGTTGGGAGTCTCTCCAAGACTTTCCAAATGTTACCTGCTGGTGAAAATGACATCTTCCTTGATGCTTCTGAAATTCCTAATCCTCAGTACCAATTGTACTTTCAATAACTCATTTTTTGGTTCTTCTCTTTGTTACCTTCTGATAAACCATGTTTTAGGTTCTGAATTTTAAATTCTCTACATGTATTAAACAAGAGGAAAGGCAAAACCTGGATTCTAAGAGCTAAAACAGAATATACTTTTATCCCACTAGTCTGCCTTCATATAAAGTAGGAAATAAATGTATGCCATAGATCAAGACTGTCCAATATAAATGTGAGCTACATTTGCAATTTAAAATCTTCTGGAAGACACATGAAAAAGTAACAGGTGAAATTAATTTTAATGATGTATTTTATTTAATCCAATATATTCAAAATACCAGATTTCTCCAGTGGCTTAGCAGTAAAGAATCACCTGCAAGGCAGGAGGCACAAGCAACGTGGGTTCTATTCCCGAATTAGGAAGATCCCCTGGAGGAGGAAATGGCAACACACTCCAGTATTCTTGCCTGGAGAATGCCATGGACAAAGGAGCCTGGTGGGCTACAGTCCATAACGTCACAAGCAGTCAGATATGACTGACAAAGCACGCACAGCACATTTAAATATCATTTCAATATATGATCAATATAAAATTATTACCGAGATAGTACATATATCTACTCATATTAAATCTTTAAAATCTGATTATAATTTGAGCTTATAGCACTAGTCACATTTTAAGAACTCAAGTCACGTGTGCCTGATTCATGTATTATACAATGCAGAGAATGAGAGAGAGAGGAGGAGGAGGAGAAGGGAAGAAAGAAGGAGAAGAAGGAAGAGAGAAAGTACCTTAAATATATCTTCCAAAGTTGTGTTGATTCTTATTCCAGTCATATAATGATGATGATGGAGATGAACTTGTATAATTATATGTATATGTATATAGATGAACTATAATAATTATATGTAATATAAATAAAGTGTAAGTGGTACACAGATGATAAAGCTGAACAAGCATATCTCACCAATCCTAGTTTCATTGGATTTACTACAAGTTCCAAAGAAACTTGCTGAGTAATTTTTAAGGGAACCATATGTTCATCATGAGTCATCAACCAAAGACTATGTTCAGAGCTTATAGCCCCTGTGGATGCACTGGAGGTCACAAGGGTATTTTTCTATTTTCTTCATTTTTTTGGTCAGTTGGCTTTGCTAGATATGGTACAACAGAGGCCAGAGTATGGCATCAGTCCATAGAAGTGCCAGATACATATAAGCCATTATCCATTTTCAAGAGATCTATGCTGCCTGGTGGTTGATCCGTGGCATTTGTCCTACAGCAGCCACTGAGTGGTGGCCTGAATGTCTTAGGGACAGGGCACTCCACCTGCCATACTTAGAGGAGTAATTTAGAGCCACAGTGGAAGACCAGCCTCTGTAAAAAAAAAAGTGAGAATGCTTTTATGAACAGATACAAAACAACTTTCAAGGTATGTTATGTGAAAAGAGCAAGTGTGGAACACTGTATATGAAACATGGGCAATCGTGATAAAAGGAAAAAAAATATGGATTGCTTGTATATGAATAGACTGTCCCTGGAAGGATGGAAAACGGCAACATCGATTACCTTCAAAGAAGGGTAGGAGACAAGGGGAGGGGGAAGAAATTTTCCTTTCAATCTTGGTCCCTTTAGAATTTTGTACCACGTGATCTGTTATATTTAATATACGTATAATTCCTTTCAAATTTGTGCCATGCAATTATATGTAAGTTAATAATACAGAAATAAAAAAAAGATAACACCATTTGAAACAAACCAGAACCATATTAAAAGTCATGTCCGTAAAGGTGAATATGTTCTGTTTTGGAGTTGAAAGTGGAGACATTTTTAAGACTGAGGAGAAGTATCCTTTAAATATATATTTTAAAAATCAGGCCAACAGTTGTAATTCAGTGATCACTTCCTGGGTGCATGGTTTGTGCAGTCAGTGGGTGAACTGATGTGCCTGTACTGTCCCTATGTCCCAGAGCTCTACCAAATAGATGAGTCCACATGGTGAGTGCTACTTTTTATGACAAAGTTAAAACCAAAGGAGATATACAGGCAACGTTTCGGTTCCTGAGACGGAAGCGGCTCCAATCTTTAAGTTTAGAGAGGACACTATTAAGAATATCTTTCTTGGATAGAGATTAAAAAAGGAGCATCTTCCTGGGAAAATATGTGACTATGGAGAGAGGCAATGTTGTCAACACAGCAGTATCAGCACTATGTATCGAAACCTGTGATATAATAAGTGCTTTTGTGAACTCAGTGGGTGTGGCTGTTACCTCACTGAGTGGTTGCTCCTTGTAAAGTGTATGATATCTCTCCAATTTCGACTCTTGGGAACAATATCATTTCTCTGGAAATGCAATAGAATATAGTCTTTCAGCAAAGATGTACTGTGGCTTCTGTGTGCTGGACACTGAGGGCAGCAGAGATATACAAGTAAGGCCAGCAAGGGCCCTGCCCGCAAGGTCCTGTACCTGGGATGATAAATGCGTAACTGATACAGTTCCAGAAAGAAGTGGAAGTGCAGAAGAGAGGGGAGAGGAGGAAATATCAAGAAGTTGTGAGGAGCTGGGTATCGAATTAGTAGAATTTTTTCTGATAAGGGAGCAAGGATAAGTTATTTTAGGCAGAGTACTGTATTAAAAGACAGAGACATGAATTGCCACACCAGTTGGGGTGGGGTGGTGGCGGAGGTGGGGGACTCTAGCTCTGCTGGAGCATAGGGTGCTGGAAGGCAGACAAAGGTGAGGCTGGAGTGTAGACTAAGGGTCTCATGAGTGGTCATGGTGCTGCTGAAGAGTCTGAACTTTGTCTCTAGGCAATGGAGAGCTTGAGAAGATGTAAAAGGCAGGAGATGTGAGGAGGCCTGAGGTGGAGCAAAGGCTTCAGACAGAGGCTGTGCCAGCAGCTGGAGGAACATGAGGAGGGAGAAGATCCAACAGATTATAGAGCAGGGGTTTCTGGGTCTGATGGCCAATGGACTGAATGAAAAGTTCCAGGGGACACATGAGCCATATTCTGGCAGACATGTAGAATAATCTGTAAATTAAGTTACACTTTCTTTGGCTAGCAGAGAATGAATTATACTTTTACCCTCCCCCCCTTTTTTTTGCTAACAGAGAATAAATTAATACTACCTCCTGAAAATCCACATTGAAAAAAGCTCTTCTTAATTTTTAAAGTGTTTTTAGAATCATTTAGTTTGACACTGTATTGGAAATCACTTGATCCATAATTTATTTTGAAACTAATCTTCCTTGCTTAAAAATCCATCCGAATTCCAACTTAAGGCTCTCACATATATTAGTGGCTTCCTAAATATTACCACTAAAAGGTCCATACAGAGAGGTGATGAGTTGGAAGAGCCAGAGCTCAGGGCCAGGTGTTCCCAAGGCTGTTTGGTCTGGGTCAGTCCTGTGCCAACTATTGAAGGATGGTGCGTGTTTCTTCAAAGCATGCTTTGTTCTCTAGAGTGATTTCACCATGTGATGGAAATTACCATGTCAGGTTATTTTGGATAGGAAAGTTCAAAAGTTGGACATGCCAAACTGGAGCGAAAGCCTATAAGAAAACCTTCTTGATGAGAAATAGGAGAGATGTAATTTGGTTCCCAAAAATCTTTGTGATGGAGACTAATGCTGTGATCCCAAAACCTTATCAGCATTACCACTGGTTCAGTCACACCTTCCTGGTGTACGTGCTGGAGGGAGGGTTGGGGAAGATTCATACACCTTCTGAAAGCTCTTAATCATAGGGAGTTGTGCAGATCCAGTGGAAGCCTTTACATTTTGCAGTGGCCTATTTTATATTTAAAAGTTGTTAGATCATTTTAAGCAGCATGAACTACTTTTCACTTAATCGCTGCCCGTCTGGGGGTCTGTGCCAAGGTAACACTCACTACTAGCCCCACAGAGAATGACCCAAGTGTGCCGTTAGTTTCCTCTAAGTGTGCCGTTAGTTTCCTCTAAATACAATCCATTGATTTTCTTTCCCCCACAGTAAGCAGGGTGATTTTGGTTATTCCAAAGCAATTAGATAGAGTATTTGGTTGGACTCTTCTTCAGCCTTGAAGGATTCTATTTACTCTCCTCCATGATAGTCTTAAAGCTTTAGTCCCTTATATACCAAGAGTTGCTTTTCTGCGCCAATAAGCAAAGGCATTACAATATTAATAACCCTCGGCCACGGGTTTAGCTTCCTCACCTTCTTCCCATGCTTGGATGATTTCCTCTGCATTTGAAGTAATCAATAGTGGCCTGAAATTCATTCAGGCTTTCACACACTCCATAAAGTTTCCAAAATAAGCCAGTGGCAAGCATTTAATTAGCTCATTTTGTTTCTGCCAGGGCAGAGATACAGACTTGAGGAGTGCAAGAACTGTATTCAATATAGTTGTTACTGAAAACTTCATACCCTGGCAGTAAACGGGAATAGGATTCAGAAGACTAACAATTCTGCCTCTTGCCACCCTCTCTGTAGCTGTAGCATGTTTCTTTGCCAGTCTGTACCCACATTTTCCCTTGGGTAAAAAGATGGCAGTGTTACTGGTCTTTGAGGGTGATTTCTTTCAGAAGTAGAGTCATTATAGGAGGATAAAAGGTACATGAGATAGAGCCAGATGGGGAAAGAGGGAGACAGGCATTGAGACAAGTATTTCCCTCTGCCTGGGAAGGGCTCTGTTGGCAATGTAGGGAGAGGGCAATGGGGCATCAGCAGGGTGGTCCCTGGGACAATGTTAGGCCAAGGACATGGGAGGTGCAGAGGCTTCTACTTTTCCTGCAGTCTTTGTAGCAGGGGGAGATTTATTTCTCTCCAGGACCAGTCAACAGTATTTATTTTCACAACCTACAAAGCCTCAGAAGAAAGGAAGTATTTCTTAGGATGTTTACATTATGCTTTTTGCTAAGAGCTACTGTTGGGTTTGAAGTCACTGGTCACTTCTATCAAGATGAGCTGAAAAAGAATCTCATGCACAAATAGGAAAAGGCTGCAGTGAGTTCCAGGTGGATAGGAAAGCTGATATTAGATGGTCTGAGATGGCCTCCAGCTACGGACAGGTAGAAAAGCCCAGAAGCGTATTCATAGGCTGAAGGTGAGAAGAGTTTTTGGTCCCTTACATTGGGTCGTGAGGAAGGTTCCAGATCTGTGATCCTGGGATAACACCACCATGTTTGCTTGTCTCCTTCTCAGAAATCTAATCTATTAATGTTTCCAATGGGGAAAATTGCCACACAGGCAACAGGACTCTGTTCCCTTCATATACTCCCACATCCTCATCTTATTGTTGGTTTATTTAGGCTTCATCTTGATCCAAAAGAGTGAAGGCAATTTACATATATGCATATATAATAAAACAAAGCTTAAAATAAGGGGTACCACTGAAGTGTGTATACATGCCGACCCTTCCAAAGTATTCATGCCTTTTGATTTAGCAATAATGTCCTGAGAAATTTATCCCAAGGATAATACTTAAAATCTGCTCAAAGGTTTATCTTTGTTTTTCATATACTTGTAACTTTGGTTTTTAAGTTGAACTATCTTAAGAGTATAAACATGTATGCTGCTGCTGCTGCTAAGTCACGTCAGTCGTGTCTGACTCTGTACGACCCCATAGACGGCAGCCCACCAGGCTCCCCCATTCTCCAGGCAAGAACACTGGGCTGGGTTGCCATTTCCTTCTCCAATGCATGAAAGTGGAAAGTGAAAGGGAAGTTGCTCAGTCGTGTCAGACTCTTAGCGACCCCAAGGACTGCTGCCTACCAGGCTCCTCCGTCCATGGGAGTTTCCAGACAAGAGTACTGGAGTGGGTCACCAGTGCCCTCTCCGATAAGCATGTATATGTACTGTTAAAAGAATAATAATAAAGCAAACACTTGGTCATCGACCACTCAGGTTAAGATAAAGAGCACTGACAGTGCTTTAGAAGCACCCTTTGGGTCCTTCTGCAGCTACATCCCTACCCCTGTTTCCTAACTAAATTGCTTTTAAAATTAATTAACTGAGCCTTGTTGGGTTTTAGTTGTAGTATGTGGGATCTAGTTCCCTGACCAGGGATCAAACCTGGGCCTCCTGCATTGGGAGTTTGGAGTCTTAGCCATTGGACCACCAGGGAAGGACCGCACCCCCCACCCCCCACTACCAAATCTTTTATACATTTGCAATAATAATAAAATTATCATTTTGTGATGATTATTCCATTGCTCCTCTCTATAGTTTTACCATTTATAAGTATATCCCTAAAAAATATATGGACTTCCCAGGTGACTCAGTTGTAAAGAATCTGTCTGCAATGCAGCAGACTCACCTTTAGTCCCTGGATTGGGAAGATCCCCTGGAGAAAGGAATGGCTATCCACTCTGGTATTCTTGCCTGAATAATTCCATGGACAGAGGAGCCTGGAGGGCTACAGTTCATGGGGTTATAAAGAGTCAGAAATGACTGAGCACACGTGCAAAAAATATATACTTTTGTTTTGCCTTTTTTGAATTCTGTTGCTGATTTATTTTTTTTTTAATTTATTTTTTCATTGAAGGATAATTGCTTTACACAATTTTGTTGTTTTCTGGGGGTAGAGGAGTGGGAGATACAAATTATCAGGTGTAAGGCAAGTTCAGGGATGCATTCCACAACACAGGAAATACAGCCAATATTTTGAAGTAACTGTAAATGGAAAATAACCTTTAAAAATTATATAAAAATTTAAAGGAAAATATAAAATAATTTATATTTTGCTTGACACTGACCAAACCCCATGCCCACCCCTTGTTCCACACATTAGCAAGGCCATTCTCATGGGGTCTTGCCTCTGGAGCAGAGCTCCCGGGTGCGTCTAGTGGTACCCTGGCCCTTCATACTTCTTTGTGGGAGACTGAGCCAGCAATGAACCATCCATGCTTTGCTGATTGCCTGCTTAACAAAGCCAGTCCCGTGCCTATATATAAACTTGTGGTATGACTTCATCATCTTTCCATACTAGATTATGTTAAACCATTTACTGAGGTGACTTCTCCAGTTTCCCTCTCACCTAAAGTGGGTGATGAGTCCTTTGGCTCCATGTCCTCATCAATGCATGCTATTTGAAAATTTAAATTGAAAGACTTTTACATTTTTGTCAGTCTTATAGGTATAAAATTATAATTCATTGTATTTTAGTTTGTGTTTTCTTGATTGCTAATGAAATTGAATATTCTTTCATATGTTTGTGGGTCATTCAGAGTTCCTCTTTTGTGAAAGAACCTATTCAAATTCTTTTCTGAGTCTTTGCCTTTAAAATATTGATTCATATGAGTTATTTATATGTTCTGGTTATGATTCCTTTGTGGCTTGTATGAATTGCTCATATTTTCTTCAATTTTATGACATATTTTCTCCTTTATTATAGAATTTTTTATAAATAGAAGTTCTTAATGTTAATTCCATCAAATTTATTGAGCTTTAACTTTATGGTTTATGTGTTTGTCCTTATTTGCAAATGTTTTTTTCTATCGATGGGTAATTAAAATATTCTCCTATATTTTCATCTAAAAGTTTTCTATTTTACCATTTCCTTTTGGGACTTTAATTCTTCAGTTCATATTTGTGTATAGTAAGAATCCAGTTTTACATTTTTCCATGTGGATAATTGTCTCAGCACCATTACTAGAAAGTCTTTTTTCTTATTTGGTTTACAGAACCACCTCTGTCAGACATCAAGTGTCCATGTGTGTATTGGACTGTTTTTGGAATCATTACTTAATTAGATCAATCTGTCTGTTTCTGCACAAATACTGTACTGTCTCAAGTCTATAGTTTGTAAAACATCTTAATATCTGGTAGAATAGGTTATCTTACTATGTCTTTTGTTGGTAGGAGTTTATCTCTTCTAGGCCTTTTGTTTTTCCATATAAATTTTAGAATCGTCCTGTAAAGTTTCACAAAAAAATACACAGAATGCTGGGATTTTGATTGAGATGACCTCAATTTGGGAAAAATTGACATCTTTAAATTATTGAGGTTTTCAACCCATGAACATGGTATATCTCTACTTTTATTTAGGTTTTTAAAAATATTCGTTTGTTTATTTCTGGCTGCACTGGATCTTTGTTGCTGTGCGTGTGCTCTCTTTAGTTGTGGTGAGCAGGGCCTACTCTCTAGCTGTGGTAAGTGAGCTTCTCATTGCAGTGGCTTCTCTTGTTGCAGAGCACGGACTCTAGCGCATGGGCTTCAGTAGATATGAAACCCGGGCTCAGCTGTTCCCCAGCATGTGGAATCTTCCTGGATTATGGATTGAACCTGTGTCCCCTTCATTGGCAGGCAGATTCTTAACAATTAGACCACCAGGGAAGACCTTATTTAGGCTTTAAAAAATGAGTTTAAGTGTAGATTATAATTTTTCTCCATAAATTTTAAAAAAATGCTATTGAGAATGGTAACTATTAAAAACTTTGATCCTTATTTATTTTTTGTTGTATGTATAATGCAATTGACTTTTGTATATTGATTCTTATTAATTCTAGTGATTTACCCATAGAGTTTTATTTTCTATATACACAGTCATATCATCACCAGATAGTAATTGTTTTGCTTCCTCTCTATCCTGCATTTCTCTGTTGACTAGGTACAGTGCAGTGTTGAATAGTAAGATAATGGGAGCCCTTGTCTTGTTCCTCATCTTAAAGGAAATATTTTCAGTATTTCAGCATTAATGTGTTGTGTACTATAGGTTTATCTTTAAAATTCCTTTATTAATAGAAGGGAAAGAAGGTCCCTTCTAATCCAAGCTTGTTAAGATTTTTGGAAAATTATGAGTGGATATTATATTTTATTATATGTTTTTCCCTGCATAGATTCAGGTAATCATGTGATTTTTCTCATTAATTTGTTGGTATGATGAATTTTATTATTCACATGTTTTTTAATGATAAATTACTCTTGCATTCCTTAGATAAATCTAATCTGGTTATGATATTTTTTTTCTTAAGTATATTGCTTAAATCAGCTTGCTAATGTTTTTTAATATTTTTGCATCTATGTTCATGAGTAAGACTGGCTTATGATGTTTCTTTCCTTACTGTTCTGGACAGGTTTTGATATCAGGCACATATAATTTTTGTAAGTGAATAAGGATGATGGGACAAGGGAAAAATGTAAATAAGAAAAGATGAAAGTTAGAATTTAGATTGTGATATAAAATTTATGCCATAAGATCTCTTATGTGGTTAGGAACTGGCTCTGAACTTCCTAGTAATGAATTCAAATCAGTTTTTGATTCATAAAAGTCAATGAGACAAGATCAAAAAGCTGTTCAGGAGTCAGTATATATTTTCCGAGAGTCAGTGTAGGACGGTGGTTTGGAAACTATTCCTTGGAGATAGACTACTTGAGTTCTAATTTCTATAATTTACGATCTATGTAAATATGGGTGAGTTACTTAACCTCTGTTTTTCAGTGTTTTCACTTGTAAAACAAAGATTATTATGTATCTACTCACAGAAATGTTTCACAGATTAAACAAGTTAATACACACAAAGTGCTTTGACAAGTAATAGGTTCTTGGTAATGCTCAATAAACACTGACTTCTATTATAATTTCTGATAGTGAGACCAGAAAGAAATTTCTCCTTGAATGCCTCTTGAGAGGATACTCTAATGAAAAGAACAATAACCCTAATAAAATTCTTTTAGGATGATGATGATTTAATTGTTTTGAGGAATGTGTATCTTTCAGGAAAACTTTTAAAAATCTATTTATTTGGCTGCATCAGGTCTTACTTGTGGCACACAGGATCTTCATTGCATCGTAAGAGATCTTTTGTGTACACAGACTCTCTAGTTGTGGTGCCTGGACTCAGTAGTGTGGCTCTCAGGCTTAGTTGCTTCATCCCCAGCCAGGGCTCGAACCCATGTCCCCTGCATTGCAAGGTGGATTCTTAACTACTGGACCACCAGGAAAGTCTCTCAGGCAAACTTTTATAAGTAATACTTTTACAGTTGAGTTTTTGATAAGTTTTGAGAGCAGTGAATATGAAATGATGCTCTATGAGCAGTAACTGGAATATAGCCTCATAGTTAAGTATTTTTAAAACTAAAGCATAAATAGAAGAGCACTTTGCCTCCACATGGGCCAAGAAGGACTTGAGGGCATGGCTAAGTATCTCTCCTTCAGTAGTCTTAGGTGTGTATCAGTGCCTAATCAAAAGGGTGATGAAGTCCCAATGGCTGCATGAATTTTAGTTCGGGAAAAATTAAATCGGATATAGTAAATTATCACCTTGGCCAGAAATTGGTTATTAAAAGACGTCTATGTATAGTTACCTAAATTAGTTGACTTACTGTACTGAATAAATGAGTGTACTGTATTCCAGTCAAGTAACAACATTCACAACTAATGCTTATGTAGAGTTTACTGTATGCTGTATGTACCTTACATAAGCACTTCACATAAGTGAATTTATTTAACCTTCAGAACAATCACATGAGGCAGATGCTGTTACTGCCGTGTTACAGATGAGTCATGCAACTGGTACTGCAACTGGTGGCAGAGCTGAGATTCAAACCCAGATAAACTGGCTCCTAAGTCCAAATGTTCAGAGAAGGCAGTGGCACCCCACTCCAGGACTCTTGCCTGGAAAATCCCATGGATGGAGGAGCCTGGCAGGCTGCAGTCCATGGGGTCGCTAAGAGTTGGACACGACTGAGCGACTTCATTTTCACTTTTCACTTTCATGCATTGGAGAAGGAAATGGCAACCCACTCCAGTGTTCTTTCCTGGAGAATCCCAGGGATGGGGGAGCCTGGTGGGCTGCCGTCTGTGGGGTCGCACAGAGTCTGACACGACTGAAGCGACTTAGTAGCAGTAGCAGCAGCAAGTCCAAATGTTATGGAGATGCCTACCCAAAACAATGACTTTACTTCTGAATTGTTGACCTATATGTAGCCCTTCTCTGTGGCAGGAATTATATAGCAGGCCACTATATTACAAATGATGAAAGAATAGCGTCTGTATGTGAGAGTGTTTTTTCTTCTCTATCCATGACAAGGTACAGATCTAGCCCAGTGGAGAGTGGTATGAATATACAAGATAAAAACAGTGGTGACACCCTTGATGCAATTTCCTCCTGATCAGTTATAGATCATAACTCTGACAGTGGGTTAAGGATCAGGTTCTCATGAAGCATCAAAAACAAGGGTCCGTAGTGCATCTATTTTGTGATCTCCATCTATAATCAATTCCTATCCACTGAAATATAAAGAAAAAATCTAAAAGGAACATATGTAATCCTGTGTAACTCTGAAGACATTTCCATACACGTTAACAGAGTTTGTCAGTGATCAGTAGTGGATTAGCTATGTCCAAAGGTCACCTCCTTCTGCATAAGGTATTGGCTTGCTGGGAATTTACCAGGAAGGAAATAAGCATACTGCTATCAGTAGCATCCTTTTCTGTGATCACAAGCTGCAACTCTCTTTAGCTGGGTTCTTTCAGCATGCAAGTTCCCTGTGACATTAGTTTTTGATACTGCAGAAGCATAACATTTAGCTGCAACTATCTAATAGGAAGCTTACAGAGTTTGATTGGGTGGGAAGAAGACTTTCTTCAGTTTCTTGTCTGTCAGGGTTCGAGTAGACTTGCTGCGAAGTGGCACCCTTCTGTGGTAATTGCCCATAAAGCTTTCCAGGGTCTCAGCAATGATGTTCAAGAAAATGGTTGGTCCTGGGACATGTGGACCTAGAGGATACCACCACCTTTGGGTGACTGCTCTTGGGGACTAACTTTGCTAACACTCTGATTCTGTAATTTGGGAACAGTGAAGTTACCCTTTAAAAACTGTGATGGAGTTCAAAATGGTTTTATCTGGTAGTTATAGTAGTAGAAATAATAAAAATATATACAAATAGGGACCTGAAGGACACACTTCCAAACAATTCATTAATGGTTCTGGTATTGGGAAGTCTCCCCCGGTAATTTATTTGGTTATATTTATTTTCACAAATCAGTTGTTCAATACAAGGGAGCACTACTTAGACTCAGCAAGGAAGCAGCCTGTACATAAAGATACTTGGGTTCACAGAGCTGGGAAAACAAGCTT
>NW_011494613.1:337103-339707 GCF_000754665.1 Bison bison bison | reverse complement strand
ACCAAGACCTGGACTTCTACAACCTCATTCATCTAATTCATAGCTCTGATAACAATGTCTCAGAATCTGTCCCCATTTCCGTATCTAATGGTCAAACAGATCTTACAATATAGACTGATAATAAAGTATTTTTTAATGTGATAAGAAGTTTATGGTAATATTTAGGTTTTGTAAACTCCCAGAAAGTTCTTCTGATTATCATGATTTAAGTTTTACAGTTTTGTTTGTTTCCTCTTGTTTTGGTTTTCCTGTCTTGCAATCCCTAATTCTCTTTAGTTTAATAGGGACTTGGAGGGAAAGTCCTATGCAGCTAAGCCTCAGTGTGGGTGAAGCAGGTTTCAAGTGATTAGCAACTAATTGGAATGAGGGGAACAAAGAAATGTCTTCCTTCAGGCTTAGAGGTAAAATTCTGAAAGGTCATAAGATGGTAACACTCCACCAATAGAAATTGAAAGCCCATTAACTTATTCTTCATCCTCAGATTTCCTAGCCAGCCCAGAAAAATATGAGTGTAGTCTGACTCCAGAATGGACATGTTGTTGTTCAGTCACTAAGTTGTGTCCGACTCTGTGGGACCCCGTGGACTGCAGTACACCAGGCTTCCTTGTCCTTCACCATCTCTCAGAATTTTCTCAAACTCATATCCATTGAGTTGGTGATGCCATCCAATCATCTCATTCTCTGTTTTCCCCTTCTCCTGCCCTCAATCTTCCCCAGCATCAGGGTCTTTTCCAATGAGTCAGTTCTTTGCATCAGGTGGCCAAAGTATTGGAAATTTAGCTTCAGCATCAGTCCTTCCAATGAATATTCAGGGTTGATTTCCTTTAGGATTGACTGGTTTGATCTCTTTGCTCTCCAAGAGACTCTCAAGAATCTTCTCCAGCACCACAGTTCAAAGGCGTCAATTCTTTAGTGCTCAGCCTTCTTTATGGTCCAACTTTCACATTCATACATGAATACTGGAAAAACCATAGTATTGATTATGTGGACCTTTGTTGGCAAAGTGATGTCTCTGCTTTTTAAAATGCTGTCTAGGTTGGTCATAGCTTTTCTTCCAAGAAGCAAGCATCTTTTAATTTTGTGGCTGCCGTCACCATCCACAGTGATTTTGAAGCCCAAGAAAAGAAAGTCTGGCACTGTTTCCACTTTTTTCCCATCTATTTATCATGAAATGATGGGACCAGATGCCATGATCTTAGTTTTTGAATGTTGTTTTAAACCAGCTTTTTCACTCCTCTTTCACCCTCATCAAGAGGCTCTTTAGTTCTTCACTTTCTGCCATAAGGGTGGTGTCATCTGCATATCTGAGATTAATGATATTTCTCCTGGAAATCTTGATTCTGGCTTTTGCTTTATCCAGCCTGGCATTTTGCATGATGTACTCTGCATAGAAGTTAAATAAGCAGGGTGACAATATACAGCCTTGCCTTTTCCTATTTGGAACCAGTCTGTTGTTCTATGTCCAGTTCTAACTGTTGCTTCCTGACCTGCATATAGGTTTCTCAAGAGGCAGGTCAGGTGGTCTGGTATTCCCATCTCTTTCAGAATTTTCCGCAGTTTATTGTGATCCACAGAGTCAAAGGCTTTGGCATAGTCAATAAAGCAGAAATAGATGCTTTTCTGGAACTCTCTTCCTTTTTCCATGATCCAGCGAATGTTGGCAATTTGATCTCTGGTTCCTTTGCCTTTTCTAAATCCAGCTTGAACATCTGGAAGTTTTTGGATCACATACGCTGAGGCCTAGTTGGAAGGATTTGAGCATTACCTTACTAGCATGTGAAATGAGTGCAATCGTATGCTAGTCTGAACAGTCTTTGACATTGTCTTTCTTAGGAATTGAAATGAAAACTGATCTTTTCCAGTCCTGTGGCCACTCTGAGTTTTTCAAATTCCACATATTTAGTGCAACACTTTCACAGCATCATCTTTGAGCATTTTAAATAGCTCAGTTGGAATTCTATCATCTCCACTAGCTTTCCTTATAGTAATGCTTCATAAGGCCCACTTGACTTCATACTCCAGGGCGTCTGGCTCTACATGAGCGACCACAGTGTCATGGTTATCCAGGTCATTAAGTCCTTTCTTGTATAGTTCTTCTGTGTATTATTGCCACCTCTTTTTAATCTCTTCTGCTTCTGTTAGGTCATTGCCATTTCTGTCCTTTATTGTGCCCATTGTTACCTGAAATGTTCCCTTGGTATCTCCAATTTTCTTGAAGTGATCTCTAGTCTTTCCTATCCTGTTGTTTTCCTCTATTTCTTTGCATTGTTCACCTAAGAAGGCTTTCCTATCTCTCCTTGCTATTCTCTGGAACTCTGCATTCAGTTGGGTGTATCTTTCCCCTTCCCCTTTGCCTTTTGCTTCTCTTCTTTTCTCAACTATGTGTAAGGCCTTCTCAGACAACCACTTTGCCTTGTTGGAGATCAAATCAGATCAGATCAGTCGCTCAGTTGTGTCTGACTCTTTGCAACCCCATGAATCGCCAGGCCTCCCTGTCCATCACCAACTCCCGGAGTTCACTCAGACTCACGTCCATCAAGTCAGTGATGCCATCCAGCCATCTCATCCTCTGTCATCCCCTTCTCCTCCTGCCCCCAATCCCTC
>NW_011494613.1:330496-336613 GCF_000754665.1 Bison bison bison | reverse complement strand
CATGACTTCGTTTTCTGAATGTTGAGCTTTAAGCCAACTTTTTCACTCTCCACTTTCACTTTCATCAAGAGGCTTTTTAGTTCCTCTTCACTTTCTGCCATAAGGGTGGTGTCATCTGCATATCTGAGGTTATTGACATTTCTCCCAGAAATCTTGATTCCAGCTTGTGTTTCTTCCAGTCCAGCGTTTCTCATGATGTACTCTGCATGTAAGTTAAATAAGCAGGGTGACAATATGCAGCCTTGACGCACTCCTTTTCCTATTTGGAACCAGTCTGTTGTTCCATGTCCAGTTCTAACTGTTGTTGGAGATACATAGACTTAAAACTTAGGGAAAGCTGTCTCTTTCTACTTGGTCCTAAATATTAACTCCAAGGATAGTAATGAGACAAGACCTAGCTCTAATATAGTATCTTTGGGGGCAGACAGATAATAAAATTTGTCTTTAATTTTTCCCATGAGCTACCTTTTAGTACCATTAGATTCTATTCATAATGAATTTTGGTGAGTCTCTAAAGGAACACTCTCACCACATAGGAAATTAACCCATCCTTTCCTAAATGATTCTTGGCAGTCTCATTGGTTGTAAGGTCTGGTGTTCAGAGTCTTAGAGATGAGCTACTCTGCCATGGAAGACACTGAGTAACGTGAGATTTAAACAGCATCATAAAAAGACCATATGGAGAGCAAACAATGTGAACTTTGGAGGTTGGTAGGGTGAGTGTAGGAAAGGTGCTAAAACAAATCATAGCCGGCTTCCAAGGGCATTAATGGGAGCTGGGTAGAAGAGGTTCCAGTCGTAGGAGTGATGGAGCTTAGGAACAGTCCAGAGGTAAGGGAAAGGAGTCTTTCAGTCATTCTCAATAATTGTTATTGTATTCTTAGTGTATCATGTCTGGAGGCATTTGGTTTGAGTTGGTGTTATTCAGATGTCTTATTGTAAATTTACTATTTCCCCTTTGTAGTCAACGGGCATTATGTGTGGAGCAATATTTTGTGGCTACATATATCTTGTTCCTCTTTTCTCCTCTCACAGCTATTCAACTTTTCATTACTAATTTGGAGAGATTAATATCTCAAAATTGAGATTTCTTATAAGCAGGTATTAGAACCCATTTAAAAAATCAACAAACTCAATTAAAATTTTTGCCACACTAGTATAACTTATTCATTAAGGGGCAAAAACTTACCAAGCCCAAAGGGAAGCAACTTAAGACTTAAGGCCTATCACCCAGTTAAACTCTTTTCTCAGGTAACCTGATTTTTCCCACATCTGGCAAATCAAGTTTTTCCAGTCCAAGGTGGAACATAAACCAATTCCTAGAATTAGGGAACACTTGGAATTTTCTGGGTCAGGGCACTAGTACTAGGGTGGGGCTCAGTGTGGGTTCATTTATACAAGGAGTCAAGAATTTCCCCAGAGAGTGTGGATGATGTCTGACAGCAGTGGGCTTGAGTGGCCTGAGGATTCCATTTTTCATTCTACAGGGAAAATTACTTCCTGAAACAGGTACAAAGACCCTCAGTGGAATTCTACAAGAGGACCTAACAAGGGATGTGGGGCAGAAAGGTACACTGTCACTAAAACCAAGATTCTCAGCTTTGACTTGTCCTTCAGGACCATTCACTCCATAACATCTTCTCCTTGAAGAAGCCAGATAGTGAATCTGAGAGCCTGTGTCAGCCACTGTCTTACACGCTGAGACATATTCCAAGGGATTACATTGGCCTGTGACCTGGATTAAAACAGGCTTTCCTGATTTCCTGTGTAGACCTGTGTTGCCTAATGCAACTGACTAGAAAAGGCAGGATTGGTAATTAAAAAAAAAAAATATTGAAATATAGTTGATTTACAATATTGTGTTAATTTCTACTGTACAGCAAAGTAAGTTATACATATATATATATATATATATTCTTTTCCATTATGGTTTATCACAGAATATTGAATATAGCTTCCTGTGCTATACAGTAGGACTTAATTTATTTATTCTGTATATAGTCATTTGCATATGCTAATCCCCAACTCTTAAAACTTCTCCCCCAGCCCCTTCCCCTTTAAAAAAGTGAAAGTGAAATCGCTCAGTCGTGTCCGACTCTTTGCGACCCCACGGACTTTGCAACTCCTCCGTCCATGGGATTTTCCAGGCAAGAGTACTGGAGTGGGTTGCCATTTCCTTGGCAACACTACGTCTCTATACCTGTCAGTCTGTTTCTGTTTCATTTGTATCATATTTTAGATTTCATATATAAGTGATATCATGGTATTTGTCCTCGTCTGACTTATTTTGCTTAGTATGGTAATCTCTAGGTCCATCCATATTGCTGCAAATAGTATTATTTCATTCTTTTTAATGACTGAGTAATATTCAGTCATATATATATATATATATATATATATCTCACATCTCCTTTATCCATTCATCTGTTGATGGATGATGTTATTTCATTCTTTTTAATGACTGAGTAATATTCAGTCATATATATATATATATCTCACATCTCCTTTATCCATTCATCTGTTGATGGATGATGTTATTTCATTCTTTTTAATGACTGAAATATTCAGTCATATATATATATATATCTCACATCTCCTTTATCCATTCATCTGTTGATGGATGATGTTGTTTCCATGCCTTGCCTAATATAAATAATGCTACTCTGAACACAGAGGTGCATATATCTATAGTTTTGCCTGGGTATATGCCCAGGAGTGGAATTGCTGGATCATATGACAACTCTACTTTTAGTTTACTGTTTTCCATAGTGGCTGCACCAACTTACATTCCCCCACAGTGTAAGAGGGTTCCTTGTCTCCATACACTCTCCAGCGTTCATTATTTGTAGACTTTTTAAGGACGGCCATTCTAATCATTGTGAGGTGGTACCTCGTTATAGTTTTAATTTGCATTTCTCTAGTAATTAGTGATGATGAGTATCTTTTCATGTGCCTGTTGGCCATCTATGTGTCTTCTTTGGAGAAATGTCTATTTAGATCTTCTGCCCTTTTTTCCATTGGGTTGCTGATTTTTTTTGTTATTGAATTGTATGAATTATTCATATAGTTTGGAAATGAAACCCTATTGATTGCATCACTTAAATATTTTCTCCCCATTCATAGGTTGTCTTTTCATTTTGTTTATGGTTTCCTTTGCTGTACAAAATCTTACAAGCTTGATTAGGTCCCATTTGTTTATTTTTGCTTTTGTTTCTATTGTTTTGGGAATAGAAAACCTAAGAAAACATTTACATGATTTACATCAGAGAATGTTGTGCCTGTGTTCTCTTTTAGGTGTTTATGATATCTTGTTTTATATTTGAGCCTTTAAGCCATTTTGAATTTTTTTGTGTGCATGATGTGAGGGTGTGTTCTAACTTCACTGATTTACATGTGATTGTCTAAATTTCCCAATACTACTTGTTAGAGAGACTGTCTTTCCTCAATTGTATATTCTTGCCTCCTTTGACGAAGATTAATTGTCCATACGTGTTGATGTATTTTCAAGCAGTTGAAATAGTCTGCAGTCTGGCCAGCATAACTGTCATGAAGAAGGCAGTGAACTCTCCAAGAGTTTGACTTTTGCCCCTTTGACCTTACTGAGGAGGGACATAAAACAATCTGGAAAGAAATATATTAGAGGGTGGCTGGAGTGTGGAGCCCAAAAAAGAATCCTCCACTGTCTCTCTCCCACAAGAGTTGGGTGAAGTGGAGACCTAATTCATCCAGCACCTTCCCACAGTCAGTCTACCTTCCTTCCCATCTGAGTGCCTGCTGTAGCATATGGCATTCAAACTCTCCCTGACTGAGTTGCACCAGTTATAATTTTCCCTGCTTGTTTTATATGTTTTCTCTCACACATACTCTCTTTCTTAATTTGGGAATAATTCTGTAAGAAAGAGCTTTTCATTTCATTTCATATATGTATTTATATCTATATGGATTCATAAATTCCTCTTTCTGTTCCCTTGGGTTATAATTCATTACCATCATTATCTATTTTGATGCCCCAAATGACCCAGATTTGGCTAGTGAGACATCATAGACTTTTATCCCCACATACTTTAGTGTGACTTCCTAGGAACAAAGTTATTCCTTTACATAATCTCACCATGCATGTGTGCTCAGTCACTCAGTTGTATTGACTTTTTCTGACCACCTGTAGCCCACCAGGCCCCTCTGTACATGGGATTATCCCGGCATGAATATTGGAGTGGATTCCCATTTCCTCTTCCTGACCCAGGGATGGAACGTGAGTCTCCTGCATTGGTAGGCAAATTCTTTACCACTGAGTCACCTGGGAAGCCCTATAATCTCAGCATAGTAGTCAAAATCAGAATGTTTAATGTTCATACATTATTATTATTATCTAATTCACAGCCTATGTTAAAATGTGTATATTTTCCTAATAGCGTTATCTATAGCTCCTTTACCGCCCCTCTTCTCCCCCATTCCATCTTTATCCAGTCGTCTGTTGATGGGCATTTATGTTGCTTCCATGTCTTGGCTATTGTAAATAGTGCTTCAATGAACATTGGGATGCATGTATTTTTCAAATTATAATTTTCTCTGGATATATACTCAGGAGTGGGATTGCAGGATCATATAGTAACTCTATTTTTAGGGATCAAGACCATCCCCATGGAAAAGAAATGCAAAAAAGCAAAATGGCTGTCTGGGAAGGCCTTACAAATAGCTGTGAAAAGAAGAGAAGCGAAAAGCAAAGGAGAAAAGGAAAGATATAAGCATCTGAATGCAGAGTTCCAAAGAATAGCAATAAAAGATAAAAAAGCCTTCCTCAGCGATCAATGCAAAGAAATAGAGGAAAACAACAGAATGAGAAAGACTAGAGATCTCTTCAAGAAAATTAGAGATACCAAGGGAACATTTCATGCAAAGATGGGCTCGATAAAGGACAGAAATGGTATGGACCTAACAGAAGCAGAAGATATTAAGAAGAGGTGGCAAGAATACACAGAAGAACTGTACAAAAAAGATCTTCACAACCCAGATAATCACGATAGTGTGATCACTGCCCTAGAGCCAGACATCCTGGAATGTGAAGTCAAGTGGGCCTTAGAAAGCATCACTACGAACAAAGCTAGTGGAGGTGATGGAATTCCAGTTGAGCTATTTCAAATCCTGAAAGATGATGCTGTGAAAGTGCTGCACTCAATACGCCAGCAAATTTGGAAAACTCAGCAGTGGCACAGGACTGGAAAAGGTCAGTTTTCATTCCAATCCCCAAGAAAGGCAATGCCAAAGAATGCTCAAACTACCGCACAATTGCACTCATCTCACACGGTAGGAAAGTAATGCTCAAAATTCTCCAAGCCAGGCTTCAGCAATACATGAACTATGAACTTCCAGATGTTCAAGCTGGTTTTAGAAAAGGCAGAGGAACCAGAGATTAAACTGCCAACATCCGCTGGATCATGGAAAAAGCAAGAGAGTTGCAGAAAAACATCTATTTCTGCTTTATTGATTATGCCAAAGCCTTTGACTGTGTGGATCATAATAAACTGTGGAAAATTCTGAAAGAGATGGGAATACCAGACCACCTGACCTGCCTCTTGAGAAATCTATATGCAGGTCAGGAAGCAACAGTTAGAACTGGACATGGAACAACAGACTGGTTCCAAATAGGAAAAGGAGTACATCAAGGCTGTATATTGTCACCCTGCTTATTTAGCTTATATGCAGAGTACATCATGAAAACACTGGGCTGGAAGAAGCACAAGCTGGAATCAAGATTGCCGGGAGAAATATCATTAATCTCAGATATGCAGATGACACCACCCTTATGGCAGAAAGTGAAGAACTAAAAAGCCTCTTGATGAAAGTGAAAGTGGAGAGTGAAAAAGTTGGCTTAAAGCTCAACATTCAGAAAACGAAGATCATGGCATCCGGTCCCATCACTTCATGGGAAATAGATGGGGAAACAGTGGAAACAGTGTCAGACTTTATGTTTCTAGGCTCCAAAATCACTCCAGATGGTGACTGCAGCCATGAAATTAAAAGACGCTTACTCCTTGGAAGGAAAGTTATGACCAACCTAGATAGCATATTCAAAAGCAGAGACATTCCTTTGCCAACAAAGGTTCGTCTAGTCAAGGC
>NW_011494613.1:278834-330396 GCF_000754665.1 Bison bison bison | reverse complement strand
GACGCTTACTCCTTGGAAGGAAAGTTATGACCAACCTAGATAGCATATTCAAAAGCAGAGACATTCCTTTGCCAACAAAGGTTCGTCTAGTCAAGGCTATGGTTTTTCCAGTGGTCATGTATGGATGTGAGAGTTGGACTGTGAAGAAGGCTGAGCACCGAAGAATTAATGCTTTTGAACTGTGGTATTGGAGAAGACTCTTGAGAGTCCCTTGGACTGCAAGGAGATCCAACCAGTCCATTCTGAAGGAGATCAGTCCTGGGATTTCTTTGGAAGGAATGATGCTAAAGCTGAAACTCCAGTCCTTTGGCCACCTCATGCGAAGAGTTGACTCATTGGAAAAGACTCTGATGCTGGGAGGGATTCTCCACCAGCAATGTAGGAGGGTTTCTTTCTGTGAGCTGTGTTTTAAAAGCCATTCCTAAAATTAGAATAGTTTTAAGGGAAAATCAGGGGTGGTGGTAGGAAGCCAAAGGAAAGGGTGGGCCTTCAAAATGTATTTATTGTATGAGCTCTCCCTACCTACTCTCTCCTACTCTCTCCTACTGCGAGGAGATCTGGCCAGTCCATCTTAAAGGAAATCAGTCCTGAGTGTTCATTGGAAGGACTGATGCTAAAGCTGAAACTCCAGTATTTTGGCTACCTGATGGGAAGAGCTGACTCATTTGAAAAGACCCTGTTGTTGGGAAAGATTGAAGGCAGGAGGAGAAAGGGACAACAAAGGCTGAGATGGTTAGATGGCATCACCGACTCAATGGACATGAGTTTTGGTAAACTCTGGGAGCTGGTGATGGACAGGGAGGCCTGGTGTGCTGCGGTTCGTGGGGTCACAAAGAGTCAGACATGACTGAGCAACTGAACTGGAACTAGAACTGGATGGTACTTTATAGGAGTCCAGTGTGGAGTGGGGGAAAGCTCAGTGGCTTGGAATTTGGAAGACATGAGTTTAATCCCAGGATTCAAGCTAATGTAACCTGAAGAAACCATTACTCTCCCTGGACCTTGTATTTTATTTATTTAAGCTGTAAAAGGGGAGCCTTACAATAATGTTTTCCTATCCATATTATGCCACAGACAAGCGAAATATCACATTTTCTACTGTAGATTCCCAGATCAACATCTCCTGTGTTAGACACGGGAAGAGAGATAAGCATGAAAGTTAAAGTGTACAGGGAACCAAGCTACTGCCTAAGAGGATGATGGGGAAGAGGTGTACATGGTGCAGTGTTAGACTCAACAGGTCTCAAACCCGTGTTGGGAAAGAATGATTGAGCTCCTTAAACTCTTAGCTTCATTAGGTTTTTTTTTTTTTTTTTTTTTTTAATACTGTCAGTAAAACTAAGATTCAGTTGTGAAAGCCCTAGATTCCAGCCAACAAGGAAGAACTTAATGAGCTCTGGTAATTATCCAGATCATAAAGTTAGAACAGGAAGCAGTACCAATCCTATCTGACATGTTATCTAAAGTTGTAGTCACTGTACTTGTGTGAAGATGCTTCGAACTGATGCTGATCCAAGGCTGTCATGGTTACCATGGGTATGTGTTGCTCATGTTCTCTTTACCATGTCACTCTGGGTTTCATATTAACATACCAGGGTTGTCTCATCTGCACACTAGAAAAACCCAGGTTTTGAAAATGACAGTAAAAGGATTGCCAGCCACCCAGATACCTAGGAAGGTCAAGATCCTCCCTTTTCTCCTCCCTTTATCCTGAGTTTGCTTCTGGCTAGAATTCCCTGTTTAATCCTTTTGTTTGTGTTTTTGGGTTGGGTTTAGTGTGGGTTTGTTTTTGTTCTCTTGCTTTATGAGAGGAAATGGTGGGAGGGGAGGGCAGGACTGGGGAGAAACACAAGCCATTCACTCCTTCCTGTGCTTATTTGGATCCAGAATTCCCTATTTATCTCTATGTCTCCATCACCTTTTACTAGTCTCTAGAGGTCACTTCCCAGAGAATTTCTTTTCTTTCGTGGTTTTCTAGGCATCACACTTGCCTCAGTTTCCCTGTAAGTCACCTCCAACCCCCATTCTACTCTTAATAAACCTAATTACCCCTCTGGAACTGGAAAGGGGCAAAATGTGAATGCAGAGCATCCAAGAATCTGCAAATTGTCTTAATTTAGTCAGCATATTCTTGGTGAGAATCACACTGGGCAAGAGCTAACGTTGACACTGGGAAATGTTGTGAATAATCTCTGTTTTTTAGGACTTGCATTTCACCAGTTTTAAGATTTGCATGTTCTATTACTAATTGGAGAGACAATTATGATGCAGTAGGAAAGGGCAGAAGGCCTGGATTCAAGCCCAGCTCTGCTATGCATTAGCTGTGGGACCTCACTTAAGACAGTTGATCTCTCCCAGCTTTAGTTTCGTGATCTTTTGATTGAATATGGTGATACCCACTTGCAGTGTGGATGTGAGAATTCTGTGAGTTAATAAAAGGGCAAATGCCAACTGTATTCTTTTTAAATTCTTACTTTATATTAGAGTATAGTTGATTTACAATGTTGTGTTAGTTTTAGGTGTACAGCAAAGTGATTTAAACATACATATACCTTTTCTTTTTCAAACTCTTTTCCCATTTAAGTTATTAGAGCATATAGAGTTCCCTGTGCCATATGGTAGGTCCTTGCTGGTTATCCATTTCACACATAGTAGTGTGTATATGTTAATCTCAAACTCCTAATTTATCCCTCCCCCTGCCTTTCTTCTTTGGTAACCATAAGTTTGCTTTCTATGTCTATGAGTCTGTGTCTGTTTTGTAAATAAGTTCATTTGTATCATTTTTAAATTTTATTATTTATTTATTTATATTTATTTATTTTAATTGGAGACTAATTACTTTACAATATTGTATTGGTTCTGCCACTGTATCATTTTTTTTTAAAGATTCCACATATAAGTGATATCATATGATATTTATCTTTCTCTATCTGACTTAATTCACGTAGTATGGTAATCTGTGGGTCCATCTAGTTGCTGCAAATGGCCTTATTTCATTCTTTTTTTATGGCTGAGTAGTATTCCATTGTATATATGCACATCTTCTTAATCCATTCATTTGTCAATAGCTGTTTACCACCTGTATTATTAGTGTTTAATTTTGAAAGTATGTACTCAATCTGAGATATAAATGTACAGAGCATTAGTTCTACAGGATATTCCTCAAAATGATTTGAAATCTTTGTATTAAAGTGTCAGTTTGGGGGAAAAGCAGCAGTGAGTCTAATGTGACTTTGAGGATGTCATGGACACACGTTAGGGGATCGCAAAGAGATCCCCAAAGAGAGACTCCCCCTCCCTGCCCATAACTTCCAGGCCATAGTCCTGTTGGCCATCCCAGTCACCGCACCCCCCACCATTTTTCCATTTGAACAGGATGCTGTATATTCATTTATATATCTGGGAGAGGATCAGAATTGAAAAGAATTGTAGGTGAGCACTTTTTGAAATCCACCTTAAAGGTAGGAGGGTATTTTAGAAAGTCAAGACCTGGTTAATAGAAATGGACAAGCAAACCATGTACTTCTTATCCCTGGGAAAGCTTCAAGTGCCTATTGGGAATTGATTTTAGGATTGTGACAATAATACTGATGTTCTTTGAAGATGGCAGCAACCTGATAAAGCTTTTAAAAAAGTAGATTTGTATGTGAAGTATTTCAGACCAAAATTTCCTTTGGACACCACTTTCTTGTTTGTCTTTAGTCCTGACTCACTGAGTGGTTATTATAGCGACACATGTGGGCATGTGAAAGTGTGGCCTCAGTGACAAGTGCTTGCTGACTTTGTGTTCAGGTGTGCAATTCTTTCTTCCTCTTCCCCACCCTCCTACTCCCACTCCATCTCCCCCAACTCTGCCCAACACTGCACTTAAAATGCCATTTTGCCGCTTCATTGATTGCTCTGTGAGAAGCAATTGGAGTGACCACATAAATGCTGCCCAGAGACATCTGTCATCTTCTGGCTCAAACAGAAAGCCACAGCTACAAGACTGTCAAGCATCGGTCCATATTTACACAACTTCCCAGACACCTGAAAGCTTAACAGAACTCCACATTTATAAAATTCCCACGTGTTCAGACAAGTTTTTCCCCCCTTACTTGTTCAAAGCTTTGCTTTCTGAAAAATGTTACTGAGAGGGATACCTGGAAATCTGTGAAAGTAATAATTTAGGAGGGCAAGCAGATAAGTTTGCATCCTCAGGCTACAAATCACAAATAGATTGAATATGTTTTCTCTCTTCTTGGGAAATCGAGAGATGCTAGACAAAAACCAGGTCTGATTTTCATTACTATATGCCTAAAATAGGATGGGCTCAAAATATTAATCCTTGGACTGCAGTCAAACATGTAAATTTCAGTTTAAATAAGTGCTTAATAGGAAAAGCAAAGGGGGTAACCCTTGAGGCTCCGCTAAAGGCCACTGGTGGCCTCAGCTCTTTGTTTGCTGCCTCCCTTTTTGCATCAGCTGACCTGTTTTCCTGGAGAATTGCCTTGACTTGGTGAACAAGGCTCAAGCACTGGCAAGGAGTCTCTTTGCAGTGGGAGCCGGGAAGGAAGCTGCCCAGCCATCCATGGAAATGCTAATGAGTTGAGGTGGCCCTGGGCTTTTTAATTCAGATCTGTAATACTTTGCTTTCCTGATGCTGTTGGAACATAATTTTACATGACTCCATACTAGGGAGACAGTGAAAAGCGGATCCCATCAAGCTGAATAGCTTCCACTGCTTCTCTAGGAATTAAACAATGTTTTTCATCAAGATGATGGAAACAGTTTGACTCTATTATGAGGACTGACTTCAGGACAAAGTAGGAGTGGCTGCTTTGCCCATTTTCAACTAAAACAGGCACTGTGGCATTGCAAGTTGCAGCCCTCTTAGGATACCATTTTCCTTACTCTGGTTCTGTATTGGAGGAAGTTATTCTCCTGGCTTGCACACATCTTACCCAGGAAACTGAGAGCAAAGGGGAGATGGGGGAAAAGCGTCTGTCTTCTAGAGTCCTATTCCACACTCTGATGTTTCCTGGTATCTGAGGAAACACAACTTATGTCAGGGGGACTCCAGGCAAAGGCTTCTCTAGGGTGAATGGAAGCTACTATTCATGGACCTTCCCAACCCTCCAGAGGAAAATACTCTTCTGGAAAATATTACTGGATTCTTGGTCCACTTTTTAATATTCACATGTCTATAGTTTAAGTGAGAAGTTCAAGAAAATGAGTATCTTATTATCAACATGACTTGATACAGAAGCAGAAAGTGTCCTTAAACAATGGGGTTGGAAAAGGCAAGTTCTTAGCAGAATGGTACCCTGGGTGCGTGCCTCCTGCAGATGGAGCCAGCAGGGCCCACTGAGTAGTAGTTTCTGTACCTGAGATCTGGCTTGTTGTTCTAACCATGTGAGGTTGTATGAGTGGCATTTAAAATCCTGTTTTATCATGTTATTAAGCCAGCCAGAGATGTAGGGGAAGGGCTCTGGGCCTGCAGGAACAGAGGGCCTGGCCCACTGTCTCTTTTGCTCCATGTCCCTGACATGCAGTCTGTGCAGTCTTCAGGGATGAGGTCCATGATCTTCTGCTATCCCAGGCTGCCTTCCACCTGTGGCTTTGGATTTGATAGAAAGGACAGAAGCACAAAGAATAAATTTTGACAGGTTGTATTCTTGCTGGTAAAGAGGGAGAGTGAAGAGTCAGGTGATATAGAAAATAACCATCCTATAGGCAATCACGTAGGACCAGCTAATGCTGTGGGTGCACGAAGGTGAACAAGATATAAAACACAGAGTTCTTGGCTCTCACAGAGTATCTAGTCCCATAGGGACATAATTTTTTTTTTATGTTACTTAATGACGTCACCCTCTCCAGTTATTGGCCCTTGGGAAATTACTATTTGAATGTAGTCTCCGGAACTAAATGAGGAAATGGTCTACATCTTCTTTTTAGATAGGAGAATTTTGTAACTTAATACGTTTCTATTTCTGTTCTGTGAATAAGCTAGGATTCTAAGTTGCAAACCACAAAAATTATTTCCAACTAACTTAGGCAAAAAAGAGGAATTTGTTGAAAGGATATTTAAATCAAAACATATACATTCAGGACCTGGCTATCCCATTGATTCACTCAGGGGTACCAGGCAAATCATTTATCCTTTACAGATTTCACTTACTTGCCATTGAAAGAATGTTGTATGATCAGAGTGGAACTCCCAAAATAGATGGGATATTCCAAGACCAAGTTTGGAAAACAGATAGGAACCAAAGGAGTTATGGAAAGTGAGGCCACAGAAGCTGATTGTCATGCTGCTGGGTCAAAGTGAGGAAGACACCCAACTCTTTTTGCGATTGGGTCACTCACTCAAGATCAAGTCCTGAGAGAACCTTCTGACTGGCTCAACTTCAGTTTGGGAGCTAGTTCCTTTGATGTCAACAGTAGGAGGGACACCCACTCTCATGATTAATGAAGCAGTCTCCAAAGAAGGCATACAGTTGGCCAAAAGGCACACGAAAAGATGCCCAGCATCGCTAATTATTAGAGAAATGCAAATCAAAACAACAATGAGGTATCACTTCATCTAGTCAGAATTATCATCATTAGGAAGTCTACAAATATTAAAACACTGGAGAGGGTGTGGAGAAAAGGAATGCTCCTATATGTTGCTAGGAATGTAAATTGGTAGTCACTATGGAGAAGGCAATGGCACCCCACTCCAGTACTCTTGCCTGGAAAATCCCATGGACAGAGGAGCCTGGTAGGCTGCAGTCCATGGGGTCGCTAAGAATCAGACATGACT
This sequence comes from Bison bison bison, assembly GCF_000754665.1. Taxonomy (NCBI): domain Eukaryota; kingdom Metazoa; phylum Chordata; class Mammalia; order Artiodactyla; family Bovidae; genus Bison; species Bison bison. The sequence goes on along the minus strand of NW_011494613.1, from coordinate 323,612 downwards.
GAGTGACTTCACTTTCACTTTTCACTTTCATGAATTGGGGTAGGAAATGGCAACCCACTCCAGTGTTCTTGCCTGGAGAATCCCAGGGACAGGGGACCCTGGTGGGCTGCCGTCTATGGGGTCGCACAGAGTCGGACACGACTGAAGCGACTTAGCAAATGGAGAATATAGTTCCTTAAAAAACTAAAAATAAAGTTGCCATATGATCCAGCATTTCCATCCCTGGGCATATATCTGGAGAAATCTCTTAATTTGAAAAGACACATACACCCCAATGTTCATAGGAGGCTATTCACAGTATCCAAGACATGGAAGCAACCTAAATGTCCAATAACAGATGAATGGATAAAGAACACACAGAATATTACTCAGCCATTAAAAAGAATGAAATAATGCCATTTGGATAGACCAAGCGATTATCATATTAAGTTAAGTAAGCCAGACAAAGACAAATATCATGATATTACTTACATGTTTAATCTAAAAAAATGGTACAAATGAACTTATTACAAAACAGAGAAGCACAGTCATAGAAAACAAACTTCTAGCTATCAAAGGGGAAAGCGGGCGAGGGATAAATTAGGAGGTTGGGATTAACATATACACACTACCATATATAGAATAGATAGCCAGCAAGCACCTACTGTATAGCACATGGAACTGTATTCAATATTTTGTAATAACCTATAAGGGAAAAGAATCTGAGAAAAGAATATATGTGTATATATAAAATTATCTCTCTATATAATTGAATCATGCTGTACACTTAAAACTAACACGATATTGTGAATCAACTATACTTCAATTTTTAAAAAAGATTAATGATGTAGTCTCCAAAGGGAAGGTTAGCAGACTGATGGAAAGGATGGTGCCTGCTGGATAGCCACAAAAACGGATGTCAGGAAAAACAGACCAAAAAGAAGCATTATCAACCCTCATAGGGAGCTTACTTGTATTCCTTGTCTTTTCTTGGTTCTGACTTTTGTGTCCTTCTTTTCCCTTTTATTATTCTTATGGTACAACATTCCTTGAACGTCAAGCGAAGTAAGATTTGAAAAGGATAAATGACTTGCTCAATGTCCCTGAGCTAGTAAGTGATACAGTCAGGTCCTGAATTTGTAACTTTTGATTTAAGTTTCTACCCTCTTGTCTTTCCCATAAATTGATGCAATGCAAAGTGGAGAGTAGGGGCTTCCCTTGTGGCTCAGTGATAAAAAAATCCGCCTGCCAATGCAGGAGACCTGAGTTCTATCCCTGGGTCGGGAAGAAGCCCTGGAGAAGGAAATGGCAACCCACTCCAGTATTCTTGCCTGGGAAATCCCTTGGAAAGAGGAGACTGGTGAACTATAGTCCATGGGTTTGCAAAAACTCAGGCATGACTTAGTGACTAAACAACAACAAAGTGGAGAGTGATAAATATCAAGAAAGGTAAATAAAAATGGTATGGTTGCTTTGAAAGGAAATATTTCTCCCTGTTTCCAGAAGTTTATAGGTCCATGGGATTGACAACAAATACATTTTCCTAACTGAAGGACAATTGCATCTCTTCTCTTTTGAAAGTTCAACTTGTAAGCCAACCCATGAGCACAGAACTGTTGCCAGGAAGGTTGCCATGGTAAACTGGGGAATGGTTTCTTCATTTTCTTCCTGGCTGAGACCTTCTAGGAATCTCATGTCTGTTTGGACTATTTCCCTCTCCTCAAAAGACCTATCCCACCAGCCAATTGCACCAATCTTAATTTTCTTGCCTTTTAAAAAAGTATATATTTTGGAGATGGGGAGAACTGCATGTTTATTACAGAAAATTTGGATAATACACAGACCCCTCCCCCAACACACAACCAAAAAACCCCACTCAGAGCTCTACTGTTAATATTTTGGTAATTTTATTTTTTTATATGTATGTATAGGTATATACATTTGTTTGAAAATTGAAATTATATGATATAAATATGATATGAGCTTCCTGGGCTTCCCTGATAGCTCAGCTGATAAAGAATCCACCTGCAATGCAGGAGACCCTGGTTTGATTCCTGGGTCGGGAAGATCCACTGGAAAAGGGATAGGCCACCCACTCCAGTGTTCTTGGGCTTCCCTTGTGGCTCACCTGGTATAGAATCTGCCTGTAATGTGGGAGACCTGGGTTCAATCCCTGGGTTGGGAAGATCTGCTGGAGAAGGGGGAATCTGGCCTGGAGAATTCCATGGACTGTATAGTCCATGAGGTTGTAAAGAGTCAGACACTACTGAGTGACTTTCACTTTCATGATATGAGCTATAAATTGAGATTACATCAATACGATATATATTGAGATTATATGATATAAATTATTGGATCACATGATATAATATGGATATCTTTTCATGACATGAAATTGTTGGCATTTGAATTCTTAATTTAATAAGCATTTAATAAGCATTTGTGCACCCATTTTGGGCTTTCTTTTGTGAATTAGAAAACTTCCCTCTCTCCTCAAGGAGCCATCTCCTCCTCCACTTTTCATCTATTTAGCAGGGAGGAAATGGAAGAAACCAGGAGTCAAAGAATCAAGAGAGCAACCCTGGGCACAAAGACTTAAAACTAATATCATATTTCTATATTAAAGATATTAAGGGATTCAAAATGCTTCCTTTCACAGTTTTTAAAAGTAGAGGCATATTGCTTAGTTTTTACATGAAATCACATCTAAAGCAACACAGTTCTGCAGAAATGCCACTGAAAAATATATATATATATATATTTTAAAGAATTCATTATTTTACAGGGTCTCTCTAAGAGTCTATGACAGAGCTAGACAGCATATTAAAAAGCAGAGATATCACTTTGCCAGCAAAGGTCCATACAGTCAAAGCTATGACTTTTCCAGTAGTCGAGTATGGATGTTAGAGTTGGACCAAAAAGAAGGCTGAGCGCTGAAGAGTTGATGCTTTAAAATTGTGGTGCTGGAGAAGACTCTTGAGAGTTCCTTGGACTGCAAGGAGATCAAACCAGTCAATCCTAAAGGACATCAACCCTGAATATTCATTGGAAGGACTGATGCTGAAGCTGAAGCATCAACACTTTGGCCACCTGATGTGAAGAACTGAGGTATTAGGAAAGAACTGGATGCTGGGAAAGATTGAAGGCCAAAGGAGAAGGGGGCAGCAGAGTATGAGATGGTTAGATAGCATTAGTGACTCAACGGACATGAATTTGAGCAAACTCTGGGAGACAGTGAAGGACAGGGAAGCCTGGCGTGCAGCAGTCCGTGGGGTCACAGAGCCAGACATGACTTAGGGATTGAACAAGAATAACAACTCTAAGAGTCTAAACAAGATCCAGTTCATAAACCATGCATCTAACTTAATCGTTGCCTTGTTCCAGTCCTCCAGCCTCTAGAGGGCGCTCTGGACCATCTCACGCATCAACCCCATACTTGTCTTCTTTGTCTTCCTTCCCTCTCTCTCCTTCCTTTTGTTGATACCTTAACCTCTTTTCGGAGGAGGCAATGGCACCCCACTCCAGTACTCTTGCCTGGAAAATCCCATGGACGGAGGAGCCTGGTAGGCTGCAGTCCATGGGGTTGCTAAGAGTCGGACACGACTGAGCGACTTCCCTTTCACTTTTAACTTTTCACTTTCACGCTTTGGAGAAGGAAATGGCAACCCACTCCAGTGTTCTTGCCTGGAGAATCCCAGGGACGGGGGAGCCTGGTGGGCTTCCGTCTGTGGGGTCGCACAGAGTCGGACACGACTGAAGTGACTTAGCAGTAGCAGTAGCAGTGTCCTACCTCTCAGTCCATTATAGTGACTGGTACCAGTACCTGGGAGAAGCTGGTGTAACTCTTGCTAAGTGGAGTTGACTCTGAGGAAGCAGGCACCAAGCAGAGTCCGGGCCAGCAAGGCATGTTTCACACACAGGCTCTGGCTCTAGCCAGCAGGAGGGGCGGAAGGATATGGTAGTGACGCACCCTGAGTTGTCTTTGATGCCTTTTCACACTAACCTCTCTCCAATGGTGGCCTCCAAAGAAGGAGTAACATGACATTTTCCTGTCAAACATGAAAACTCTGCCATCTTGGGTAACCGGTTCCAGGAATATGGATCCGCAGGAGACCTTGGGCTAAGGTTAGGACTTAAGCTCTTGTCCTCTCAGGCTAGTACCTTGATCTTAAGAAGCTGCTTTCCTTTGGCTCTTTTACCTCAGGAAGTCAGATGTATGAAAGAGTTTCAGAGAAACTTAGATTTCTGCTGTCACTTTGCCAGAAAATTGGCTTATTTTGGCTCTGTTAGGACTTTGTTTATAATTTCTTGCTTTGGTGGTTTCCTTGTTCTCCCTTCTGATTTTGGGGGGAAATCATGGTCTTGCCACGGTTTATCCAGTCAGCTGTGGCCTGACTTGCATGTTCTCTGAAGCGGAGGCTGGCCCACCCTGGGTGCTCGCTGGGCCAGGAGATCTATGCAGAGGGCGGCAGTGTGGATCTGGGGCCACATGAAGGGCGAGGCCACTGTCCTCTCTCTGCCAGGCTGCGTAAGCAAAGGTGCATAGTTCCTAGCAGCTGTTAGGAGAATGGGGGTTACTTTCTGGGTGTCAGTCATAGAACTCTCTGCAGACTGTTATAGTGTCTTTAGAGTCAGAAAGGAGTCAGAAGCAAATATGAGAAGCAAGACGACCAGAAAGTTTTACATCTTGAGTATGCATTTGTTCATCCCTAAATTCTTCAAGAATCTTAAGCATTCTGGCTCCAGAGTTCAGCATATGTACATTTGAAGCTTGTTTCTGCCACTAGTTACCTTCATGTGCTTGGGCAAATGGCTTTACCTCTCAAAGCCCCAGATTCTTTAATGTGTAAAGTTGAGAAAATAACAGCAACCTCTTTGGAAGATTGTTATGAGGTTTAAGTGAAAATGAAAGAATGCATGTGAAGCACCAGTGCAGTGCCTGTTTCGTGGTTTCAATGTGGGCTGGTATTCTTTTCTTGTAAATACCATCTCAGACGGCTGTGATGGTGGTAATAGTAAATTGGCACAGATCCTGCCCTGAGGTAGCTTATGATGGGCAGTCATGACACAGGATGTGACAGGAGTCAGGAGGAAAGAATAGGGCAAAAGGGACACATGACAAATGGAATCAAAGGTTCAAGAAGGGGATCGATGGAGCCAATTGTTCACACATGGTGGGGCTCAAAAATGAAAGCTGAATGCAACTGAGTAGCAGTGCTTTTGGACGGCATGAATGCAGTGGGCCAAGGTGGCAAACAGAAGCAAAGGGATAAATTAAAAACAAGACAGGTAAGCAGGCGCACCATCAGGCTGACAGGAGGTAAACAGACTGGGATAAATAAATAAGCAACACAATGATGAAGACAGTCCTGCTGGCCAAGACATTGAAAGGCAGCATGCACCAGCGCTAGAATCAGGCTTGAGATTTGAGATTTTTAAGAAAATTGTATGCAAGCTTTCACAGATTTTCCCAATATTTTGATTTCCTATGACAACACTCAGAAATCCACTCTGGATTTAGTCTCAGAAAGGATGCCCTAGAGCTCTCTTCTCCCCTTGCCGCCACCTGGGAGATTTCAGAGTAGAGTTCTCCGGATGAGACAAAGGGTTCAGAGGGTGTTCTGCACAGGGTGCCGAATTCCAGGGACCCTGATTGGCGCAGACGCCGGCTGTGCGAACTCTGTCTAGACATGGAAATTGTCCTCCTAATCTCCCAATCTTGCTTTCTCTTCATTCTCTGACAATGCACCGTCTCTGTAAACATTCTCCCCACAAGAACGGAGCTGGAAACACATGTGCAATCAGCAGCTACAAAGAGGGTTATGAAATCTGCTCAAAATAGCCTGCTTGCCCCATAGGCATGCAAAGCAGCCAAACAGCTAGGGTGAACGTGTCAGGCGGCAGATTTCACTCTGCATTTCAAGAGGCTTCCAGTGACCTCCCACAGTTAGGCTCAGAGGTGCTCACTGTTGCTCAGAAGCTCCCAGGGGAGACGTGGGGCTGTGGACAGAGTCCCGTGGGCAGCTGTGAGTCCCTGGGGCTAAACCCTCCTATCCAGATATCCTACTTACCCTGAAATTCCTCAGCCCTGGAGACATTTATTTGCGTTAAAACTTTGAGGTTACATAATCCCCAGTGGTTCAGTGGATCAAGAATTCGCCTTCGATGCAGGAGACACAGGAGATGAGGGTTCGATCCCTGGGTTGGGAAAATCCCCTGGAAAAGGAAATGGCAACCCACTCTAGTATTCTTGCCTGGAAAATTCCATGGACAGAGGAGCCTGGTGGACTGTTGTCCACAGGGTTGCAAAGAATCAGACACAACTGAGCACAATGGCACTGTTACCCAAGACAAGAAGATAAAAATCTGGCTCCCTCCCTTAGAATCTGCTTAACACATTGGCCATCTATCTAGTCCCCTTGTGCTGGTGGGATGGTATTTTTGTATACTGGGTGCGTGGGAGGAAAGACCATTTGGCTGGGGGCTCAGAGCATCAGGGAAGAGGGGCTGCAGATATGGGTCCACGGTGTGCAGAGGCTGGATAAGAGGGGAGCCTTGTTGTGATCTGGGTGGTGCAGTTGTTGTCTGTCTGCTTTCACCTCCAGCACCGACTGCCTGTGTGACCTTTGGCCCTGTCACTTCAGACCTCTAGTTCTAGCCTTCTTTGCCAGAGTGGGAAAGTGCTCTTTCCCCTGGATTTCACTTCAGAAAAGGAAAGGAGTCAGATGGCTGTCCCTCACCAAGTGTCCTGGGAGTTGGATCCCAGGCTACTCAAAGAATGACCATGTGACTGAATGTAACTGCAGAGGCCTTGGGGATAGTTTTGTGAAGATTGCTATTTGTGGCTGAAGAGACAGGGTGTGTCATCCCTGTTCTGGTGGGAATGGCCACTGAACTAGAAGTCAGGCAACTGGGCTCTAAGCTAGTGCTGGCAGGTTGCTTTTGTTTCTGAACCTCTCATGATTTCCCTCAGTTGAGCAAGACTAAGGCCTGTAGCCCAAAAAGGACACTGGGCAACCACAGGGGCCAGGCTGGGGTAACAGAATGTACGTACTGGGGGCAGCATGGAGCGCATGACCAAGACACAGGGAGACAGCTTTCTCTTCTGTGGGAGCCCCAAATAAACCCTCCTTCCCCTCTCCTGCCTCTCCACACCCATGGCTTGCCTTCCTGGACCAACTTGGCCTTGGTCCAGATTGGGTTTCTGTTTTGTCAGAATAACTCCAGCTGTCTCCTGGGAGGAGAACACCCCTGAGTGAAGTGAAGTCACTCAGTCGTGTCTGACTCTTTGCGACCCCATGGACTGTAGCCTACCAGGCTCCTCTGTCCATGGAATTTTGCAGGAAAGAATACTGGAGTGGGTTGACATTTCCTTCTCCAGAGGATCTTCCTGACCCAGGGATCGAACTGGGGTCTCCTGCATTGCAGGCAGATGCTTTACCATCTGAGCCACCAGGAACACCCCTGGGAGTATCATAAATTCATCTTTGATTTTTGGGTGGAACTTGAGTGGCTTCTGTGGGTACATTATGGCTTGGCTTAGGCCATCCTCTCCCTGAAGTGCTGTACTTCATGCCCTTTGATGGGACACACACAACAGTCCATCTACTCTAAGTGTGGACTGGATCAGCCTGGCCCAGGAGAAGAAGCATTTGAGGCAGTTGACCGTATGCATCGGGTCAGTTGGGAACCCATTGGCCTGTGCCTTATAGTTGAGCCCATATTTGTTTCTGTGGAATCTCTTTGAACTTGATGACCTTCACTCTTTACTTTGTGGTTATTTTAGGGCAAAGGGAAAAATAAGGCCTGGTCCTTCAATATTTGAGGTGTATCTTAAAAATCAGAGCTCTCCTTTCTCTTGAGTCTTGCTCTGGGAGCCACAGTTGTTGTCTAGACTGGGGCTCTGGGCTCCTGCCTACCCTGTTCTGCATGCTGAAATCTTAGAATCCTTAGCATCCTGTATGCTTTGGGGTCCTGGGATGGGGACACCCAAACTCCTGCCCCTCCATCACACTGATACTTCAGAAAACCCAATCAAGATGCAACCTGCCATTGTGGTTCCTTCTAGTGGGCTTTGGCAATAAGGAAAAGTGTCTGTTTATACGGATATTGCTGAAATGAGTGTCTGAAACTCACATTTCCAGAAAACTTGAGGGTTTTGACCTCCTCAGATGCTTTCTTCATGTTGCACAACTGGGCAGCTTAGGCGTGAAGAGCTGTTTTCCCCAGCCTGGCTATGAAGACGGGGCAGATGCTTGGGCTGAAAATAGTAGTTGCTTCAGGTTTTAATTGCAGCACGAGAAGGGACTCACGTACACACACCGTGATGTGCAAATGTGGGCTCAGAGGCAGTTCCAGGAATCAGGGCTGAATTTGCAAGTGACTGTGAGGTGAAACACATCAGATGGAACTCTGATGTGGGCCTGTCACTTCCTTCCTGCAAGTGGTGGGTGAAGGGAGCTGCCTGAGCCTCAGTGATTAAGCATCTCTGCACTTGCAGCCTGGGAGCAGCTTTAGGAGGAAGAGGAAAAAGCGTGTATTGTTTTTTGTTTTCAGCACAACATTTAGTGTTCTCCATTTAACTTCAAATGCTAATCTTTAGAGTGTTTAAATGTCAGTTCAGTTCAGTTCAGTCGCTGGTCTGACTCTTTGCCACCCCATGGACTGCAGCATGCCAGGCTTCCCTGTCCATCACCAGCTCCTGGAGCGCGCTTAAACTCATGTCCCTGAAGTCAGTGATGCCATCCATCTATCTTATCCTCTGTCATCCCCTTCTCCTCCTGCCTTCAAGCTTTCCCAGCATCAGGGTCTTTTCCAATGAGCCAGTTCTTCACATCCGGTGGCCAAAGTATTGGAGCTTCAGCTTCAGCATCAGTCCTTCCAATGAATATTCAGGACTGATTTCCTTTAGGGTTGACTGGTTTGATCTCCTTGCAGTCCCAGAGACTCTTAAGAGTCTTCTCCAACATCACGGTTCAAGAGCATCAATTCTTTGGTGTTCAGCTTTCTTTATGGTCCAACTCTCACATCCGTACATGACTACTGGAAAAACCATAGCTTTGACTAGATGGACCTTTGTTGGCAAAGTAATGTCTCTGCCTTTTAATATGCTGTCTGGTTTGGTCATAGCTTTTCTTCCAAGGAGCAAGCATCTTTTAATTTCTGAAGTCACCATCTGCAGTGATTTTGGAGCCCAAGAAAATAAAGTCTCTCACTGTTTTCATTGTTTCCCCAGAAGTAGATGATTTTCTGGAACTCTCTTGCTTTCTCTATGACCCAACAGATGTTGGCAATTTGATCTCTGGTTCCTCTGCCTTTTCTAAGTCCAGCTTGAACATCTGGAAGTTCTCGGTTCATGTACTGTTGAAGCCTCGCTTGGCATTATAGGAAAAGAAAAAGCTGAAAGCAATCTCTTAATTGGACTGGTTATGTTGGCATAGAAAGGTATGGGGTCTTCTCTCTGCCCATGGTGCCCCTGGACCCTTGCTTCTAGTTTTCCTCTCATTTTCAGCTGCTGTTTCCCAGGGCCCTGTCCTCTGCTCAGCCTGGGTACTCACCAGTAGCTCTTAAAACCAAGGACAACATATCTTCAGCTACCCAAGCTATGTATAGAGTGTTCTAGACAGCGTCTATAGTCTCTCCTTTCTCTTCCTTCCTTCTTATTTTCTTTCCTTGAGAAAATATACTCTTAGAAAGGTCACTGTGCAATGCTCTTAGATTGTTGTTGATCTGCTTTCCTTTGTTCCTATCATGTCTCTCAGCCAGGAGGCTTAGTGAACCAGTAGAAGGTACTCAGGCCTTGGAGAGAGATGGTCTTAGCTTTGAATCCCAGTCCTACTATTTGCAGCTGTAGGGCCTTGGATAATGTTCCTTGGATAATTCTCTGGTCTCTACAAACTGAGAATAATACCTATTAATACTTTGTAGGGCTTCTGTGAGCATTCAGTAGAACAGTCTGTTCGAAGCCCCAGGTAGCTGTTAGCACCCAGTGAATGGTGATCGCGTTCACTGAATGATCATGCAGCGTTTTTGAGACTCCTGACAAAAAGCAGACGCTGTGGAGGTGCAGAGGAAGGACTCGCCCAAGCACAGCACACACTAGCAGCACATGGTGCCCCACCAATTTGACCTTGGATCACTAGCGCAGTGTCTTCGCAGCAAGGTACACGGAGGAGGGAGCTGGGATGTGGTGACATTTGTTTCTTAGGCCAGTTGAAATCTGCTCCCAGACAGAACTGGGATTGGTAGAGTCCAAGGTTGGAGTGGAAGTTGCTGAAACAATTTCTGTGTTTATGCCAAGTATTATAAATAAAATAAGCTTAACAAACTATTCCAAAGACCTGACAAGGTAATGGTCCACTCTGTTTGCAGGGAGGATCAGCCATTTTACATCTTCCCCCAAAGGTACAGAAAGAAGCGGATGGCATCTCATGGAAAAGAGAGACTGAGCAGGAGCCTGGAGCCCCAGACTTAAGCCCTAGCAGGTGACCTGGGGTAGGCCTTTTTCATTCTCTGCACTTTAGTTCCCTCCTCTGATCAGTAAGGATACTGATGAGAATGCTAGTTCTGCAGGTCACATCGCTCTCACAATATTATAATAAAAATCAACTGAAATTGTGCAATTTAAGGCCTTCTGCAAAGTGCAAGTGTGAGGCATGGTTGTCTCACTTTGCAGGAAGGTCTTATCTATTCTAATAGCCTTTGTTGGATTAGCAGGTTCCTGGTGTCAATTTGTACAGCACATGAATCAAATCATAAATCCAAGGCTTGGAGGTGGGCACAGGACTGAGGTTTTTCAAGGGGCAGAAGATGAAAGGCTGTGAGGACCAGCTGCTACATCAGGGATGGGCTCAGGTTTCCTTTGGGCCTTGAGAACTGAAATCCTCCCCGCTTTGGTCCTCTTTTCCCTGAAACTTTGTCCTCTTCTCCCTCTGAATCCCACGTGAGCACAGGCTCTCTTCCTTTTTGCTACCTTTCCAGCCCTTCTTTTTCTCCTGAACGAGGTGCTGTGGCAGACAGTTGGTGCTCACTGTATGTCCTACGTGTTGTCTTGTTGGGTTGAGGCCAAGGCAGCCTGAGCAGAAGTGACACAGCAGCAGCAGATGAAGACGCTCAGTCGTGTCCGACTCTTTGCGAGCCCATGGATTGTAGTCCGCCAGGCTCCTCTGTCTATGGGACTTTACAGGCAAGAACACTGGAGTGGGTTGCCATTGCCTTCTCCAGGGGATCTTCCTGACCTAGGGATTGAACCCAGGACTTCTGCACTGCAGGCAGATTCTTTACTGTCTGAGCCACCAGGGAACTGACACAGGTGGCTTCCAAATTGAGGTAATAAAGAGCCAGTATCTGATGGAAGGAATGTACATTGGTGTACCTACTCAGGAAAACAGTTTGGAAATTCTTCAAAAAGTGAAAAATAGAACTCCCATGTGATCCAGAAATCCTACGTCTGGGTATGTAGCTGAAGGAAACAAATCAGTATCTCAAAGAGATATCTGCCCTCCCTTATTCATTGCAGCATTACTCATAACAACCAAGACATGGAAATAACCCAAGTGTTTGTCAATAGATGAATAGATAAAGACACCATTTTTGTCTATATCTATAATTACACAAAAGCTAATTGTGTGAGGTGATAGGTGTATTAATTAACCTGATTGTGGCATTCGTTTCACAAGGTATATACACACACACACACAGAGACACATACATACATATACATATTAAAAATTATCACATCATACACCTTAAATAAATAGAATTCTATATGTCAATTTTAACTCAAAAAAACTGGAGGGGAAAAAAGAGCTAGTATTTTACTTCCATTTCTCCCCTCATCTGCTCTGTGTCAAGGAAGGCACAACTACAGCTTCAAGATGGGGGTTTGACCTTCATTGGGCTTCATGTGACTAAGAAATCACACCTTTATTCTATTGACCACTGGGATGTGGGTGTTTAGTCTGGATGGCTGCATGGATGGCCCCCTATCCTCATCAGCACAGTGGATGTGCTCGCTGCTTTGCTCCTTCACCACTTACCTGCACCTCGATTCTGTGTAGTCCTGTGTCCACTCACTGCTCAGGGGAACACAATTCTCAAGATTTAGCAATGACCTCATCCGTAATTACTAATCACCTACGTACTGCTGGGTTGCCTCGTGTGCTTGGAACTGTTCTTTCTCACTTAAACCTTTGCGTTATTGTTTTATTTTTATCTGTTTATTTTTGGCCGTGCTGTGTCTTCGCTGTGCTTGGGCTTTCTCTAGCTGCCGTGAGCGGGGGATGCTGTGAAGCTGCCGTGCCCGGGCTTCTCACTGTGGTGGCTCCTCTTGTGGAGCACGGGCTGTAGGGTGCATGGACGTGAGTAGTTGTGGTGCAGGGGCTTAGTTGCTCTGTGACTTGTGGGATCTTCCTGGACGAGGGATTGAACTTGTGTCCTCTGCATTGGCAGGCAGACTTTCAACCACTGGACTACCAGGAAGTCCATTTTGAGTCATTATTTTAAATGAAAAAAGTAACACATTCTTATTTTGGGAAATCTCCCCTTACCTTCCAGTTTCCTATTTTCTATTCTGGTTGCTTTGTCTCTTATTCTCCTAAAGGCAAATGCTCCCCGCTCCTTCTGAATCTGCCTCTGGCCCACTTCTCCTTGCCTTACCCCTCCTACCCTCTCCCACCCCGACATCTCCCTTATGCCCTTGATATTCTCATACGCACTCTAGCTATTTGTGTGAGACTGCATTCCTCAATGTCAGCTCCAGGCCAATGTTTCCAGCCTCTCTTGACGCCTGCCTGGGGCTTCAGCCAACTTTAGCAGATGAAACTGTCCAGAACTGGACTTATTATCAACCTTACTCCTCTTCCTTCTTTGCCACCTCTTTCTGCCCAGTTTCACCCATGCTTGATCCCTGGACTTTGCTTTTGACCCTTGTCTCTTCTCTTTTCCACCATTCCCTTATGGAATCAACTGTTGGGTGCTGGTCCCCCCTTTATTCCCACTATACTACTCTCACACTACTGGTGTGTATGTAATTGCCTTGAATTGGGGGCTAGAAAGACACACAGTGGACCGTTGACCATGGTCAGTTCTGGGAAGGAAATCCATGGCAGGGAGGGTGAATCATGGGGTTTCATACTTTAAAATGTTTTATTATTTACTTTTAATGTATTTTCTATAACAATGGTTTCATGTATTAGCTACATAATATCAAAAAAAAAAAAAAAAGCCTTTAAAAATTAGAAATGGGCTCCCTGTTAGGTAGTGAAGCTTTCATAACTGGAAGTGTTTGAACCAAAGTTGAGTGATTTGACATTAGGGATACTGTAAGGGATTCTTATATTGAATGGTAAACTAGAAGCTCCCTTCTGGATCAGTTAGGATTAGATTCAGCTGTGAATCATGGCAACCCCCAAAAACCGCAGACTTGAGACAACATGGAAGGTTATTTCTCTCTGAAGTAAAAGTAACCAGTACAGGGTGTGAGAGTGTGTCATGATACTCAGAGATTTTTTTCAGTCTTGTTCCTATACTTTACTTAGCATTTGGCTTCCACTTCATGGTCTAATAAAGCTGCTCAAGCTTTCAGTGCAGTCCAGTGTCCAGTGTTAGTTGCTCAGTCATGTCCGATTTGGACTGTAGCCTGCCAAGCTCCTCCATCCATGGGATTTTCCAGGCAAGAATACTGGGGTGGGTTGCCATTTCCTTCTCCAGGGGATCTTCCCAACTCAGGGATTGAACCCAGGTCTCCTGCATTGCAGAGAGACTCTACCATCTGAGCCACCAGGGCCATCACATTTGTATTCCAGTTAGTAGGAACAGACAAATTAGAGCATGCCTGTTCCCTTTAAGGATACTTCCTAGAGGTTTTTTGTTCTGTTTATACACCATTGGCCAGAACGTGGTCACACAGGAACACTGAGCTTTGGGGAGCCTAAAATAATAGGCTTTATACCCTGTGGCCTGTGCCTGGCTGAAAACTGGGAATTCTATTATTAAATAAAAAGAGGAGAATGAATATTGGAGGACAATAGCATTCCCCGCTGATTGTTAATTCAAAGTTTTAAAAATTGATATTAGCTGCTATTGACTGAGTTATTACCATTACTAAATACTGGGCTAAGGCCTTGCTGTATAATGCCCACATGCTGAGGAGTTAGGGTTAGTGCTATTGCTATTACACTGAACCTTCATGAGGTTAACCTTTACTTTCTATGCCACCAGTTCTCTATTCCAAGCCCATGAGGCTCTGTCTGATTGTGCAGCCAGTTCCCAGGCCTGAGCTCCAGCTGCAAAAGGTGATGTAGAAGCCAGTATCCAGCATATCTGTACTCTGTGATGGGAAGCTGTCCTCATACTCACCCAAAACTCATGAGGTGGGAATTCTCCAGACGTGGAAAGAGATTTCAGTGTTGACACAACACTTTACTATTCTATTTCCTTATTGAGCAAGTTAATTTATTTATTTAAATTTTATTTTTGAGTAAGTTGAATTTTAATTGGATTATTTTCCAAAGTTTTGAAGCATTCGGTCCTTTTTTTCTCTTTAGAAGTTCCTGTTCAAAGCAGTGGCATAGTAATACCTGGCCTCTTATAACAGGATTGTGGTAGATAGAATAATGGCTTCTCAAAGATGTCCACATCCTAATCTTTGGAATCAGAGAATTACTTTACATGACCAAAGGGATTTGGTAGGTGTGATTAAATTAAGTGTCTTGAGAGGGGAGAGTGTCCGGGATTATCCAGATGGGCCTGATGTATCACAAGCTTCTTAGAAGGGAAGGAGGGAGCAGGTAAGTGGGAATCAGAGATGCGATGTGAGATGTGATGTGATGACCATGTGATGACCGACGTAGAGCTTGGAGTGTTGCTGTTGCTGGGTGGCGGCCACGAGCCAAGGGATGTGGACAGCCTCGAGAGCTGGAAAGACCAGGAAACATGTTCTTCCCCGCAAAAGCAATGCAAGCCTTGCTGACCCCTTGTGTTTCACCCAGCAAAATCCATTTGGGCTTCTCACCTACAGAACTACAAGATAATAAATTTGTGTTGTTTTTAAGCCATTAAATTTATAGTAATTTGTTTTCATAACAGTAAAAACTTAATACAGGGTACAGATTACAATGCCCATAAGGTCCAGAATGTACCGCAAATGAATAAAGTCGGCTATGTATAAAAATGTAAAAACTTTTAAATGAAATATGTGGTTCTTTCAGCCCAATCTTTCATTTTTTCCAGTTTTGATAGAGACAAGAGTGCAAAAATATATAATTTTACTATTAATTTTATCTGTAAGAAAAACAGGAGCAGAAGCATGATGATAAATGGCAGTTCAAACATAACTTTACAGAAGGTGGACAGGGAAGGGCGGTGGAGACGGGTAGGTAATTAGACAGTGAATGAGATCCTGAATGTGAATCTACTGAAGACAATTGTTACCTTGTAGAATTTGGATCTGATGTTTCTAGCATTTCTGATTTAACTTGGATACAATTTTTGGGGTTGTCTTAACAAAGGAATGATTTAGACAAACTCTTCTTCAGGCAGTGGCTTGTTGTCCTTAACAATCTCATTTCTCACCTGTTCTTGTCACTATCTTAGATACTTTTTCCCAATCCATGTTTTTCTTTCCTCTGGTTTTGCAGTCTTTTGGGCACGGAGGGGCAGATGTTCTGTACTTACATCCACCCGTGTTCTACTTCCACCCAACACTCACGATAGCATGAGGAAGAGGATGAAATTTCATCTGCTTTCTCTCTTTTAAAAAGCACTTTACAAAAAAAAAAAAAAGTAAAAAGCACTTTACAAAGCATAAGCTGGAAGTCTTTGGAAAGTCAGATTTTTAAAAATGATGCACTGCCTACGACATTGCCCACACTGCATACATATTTTCTATACCAAGACAATATTCAAGGAACTCTCTAAGCACTTGATCTACTGGTTGACAAATATTTACCGAGCATCTTGAAGAAAGAGGCTACGCGGGGTAGTAGGAAGACTACACATGAAGGAAGACAGTAGCTCCTTGAGAACACGCCCCTCCTGCTGCGGGGACAGCGTGTCCTGGGCAGTGATTGCCTGATCTAATACTTCCTGGGGAGTTGAGACATGATGTGAATCTCCAGCCAGAAAGATATTTGCCTAGACAGCTGAGCAAATCTGGTATTTACATCCCCTTTGCATTCGTTTGGTTTGTATTTACCCTGTAGGGCTGGTAAACGCAATGTACAAGACTCTGAGGGGTTGAGGTAAACTCAGCTGTGGCCAAATCCCCGCCTGCGCCTGTGCCCTGGCATCACCTCCACAGGTGAGCCCAAGCCCTCCGAGGTTCCAGGGACTGACCAGATGAGCATAATACTTTCCTGGTGCTTTAGGTTCCCAAACTGGTGAAACTGTGACGGGTGGAACAGTGCTGGGCAGTGTCTGTATTTTCAGGTTCAGTCTGTTCTGCTCAGTTCCCATGGTGCCTGGAACCATGCTACACACGCAATGGGCCTGAGGTTAGATGAAAATAATAATTGTTACTACAGAGAAAATGTAAGCCAACTTTTTCACTCTTTGTGTCAGGTACCATGCCAAGTTCTTTATGTTGATTCTCTCTTTTTTTCCCACAACTGCTTACAGTAGTTATCTTTTTTATCCCCCATTTTACAAATAAGAAAAATGAGGCTCAAGTCACACTTCTGCTTGGTAGCAGAGCCAACATTTGAACCCATGAATCCATTCATCTTGTATATACCATCTGGGTGAAAACTCTATTTAATTAAAGGTTATGCATTAGATTTCAAGGAATTCTAATATGGTTTTTGAAAACGAATGTGCCTTAATTTGTTCAATCAACATGCCCCTAAAAAATTAAATAGAAGAGTATTAAAACATCCTAAGGACATGGGACATATCTTTGTAACATCTACAATATTTAGCCCTGTGCCTTGCATAGGTAAGACCTAAAATGATCATTTGTTAAATGAATAGGTGAATGAATGAAACAATTGTAGAATTTAATTTACTGAAGTAAGTGTACTTAGTGGGGCTTCTTGGGTGGCTCAGCAGTAAAGAATCCATCTGTGACGCAGAAGACTCAGGAGATGCCACAGGTTTGATCCCTGGGTGGGGAAGCTCCCCTGGAGAAGGGCATGGCAACCCACTCCAGTATTCTTGCCTGGAGCATCCCATGGACAGAGATGCCTGGCGGGCTACAGTCCATGGGGGTAGCACAGAGTTGGTCAGGACTAAAGTGACTGAGCATGAAGCACAAAGTGTACTCAGTAAGACCACTTTGAAGGGACCTGCAGGGTTACAGAACAGAATATCTAGCTTGATCAGGTGTATTAAAGTTTCTAAAGCCCACTGTCTTGTGGTTGTTTAGTTGCTAAGTTGTGCCCGACTCTTTTGGAACTCCATGGACTGTAGCCCTGTCCATGGGATAGCCCTGTCCATGGCTCCTCTGTCCATGGGATTCTCCAGGCAAGAACACTGGAGTGGGTTGTCTTTTCCTTCTACTGGGTATCTTCCTGACCCAGGGATTGAACTCATGTCTCCTGCACTGGTGGTAGATGGATTCTTTACCACTGAGACACCAGGGAAGCCCAAAGCCTGTTAATGCACAGAAATAAGACTGGAGGGATGTTTCAAAAAATGAACTTTCATTTTCTTCTTGTACTTTTCTTTATTGTTAAGATTTTAGAAGTTGAGCCTTCATCGGTCTTAGTCTGGGTCCCACTTGAAGCAGATCCTCATGGAGAATACTTGGTGTGTTGATCTGGGGCATGGTCCCCAAATGAGGGATAATGGAGCAAGGAGGTGGGGCGGGGGAGGGGAACTCATGTCTGATATCTCAGGGCTGTGAAGGTGAGCAGTGGGAGTGCCTTACCATGGGGACTTGCTTGAAGGCCAGGTAACAGGAGCAGTAGTCTCCTAGTCCTTATTGTCAAGAAGTTCTCCTCCTTTGCAAACTCTGCTTTCGAGGGCCCTGTGAACCTCTGCAACATCAGAAAAGGCCCTGCGTTTGAAGGCTGAAAGGCGTGGCCCACCCTTGAGGTGGCCTCTGTGAGCACCAGGTGAGTCTGAGCTTCTAGACTGCCTATCAAATCTGAGCTCAGATCAGAGGTGGGGACATGAAACAGGAGACATCTACTATGGTATAGGTTTTCCAACACTAATAAAACCATGAGGAAAAAACAAGACATTTTCACGAAGCAAAAAATTGTTCTCTGATTCGACTTTGTGAATTTGGACTTCATTAGGTGAGGTTATTTTCACTGAGATCCTGATGTGCTTGGTGTTGCAGTCCAGATTCTTGGGAAGAAGGCTCAAAGGCAGAGATACGGTGCAGGCAGTGGACGGGGGACCGCTCTGGAATCCACACCTGTAGGGGAGGCAGGGCTGAGCAGAGGGAGAAGCCGAGCTGAGATGCAGCTGCAGCAAAGCTTGAGCCGACTCCATGGGAGCTCTGAAACTGGGATGGCCCTGCAGAGCTGTGCTGAGTTGGTGCTGGGGGCTGGGGCTTCATACGTGAGCATATTCCTGTCACTGGAGGCCGGATGCCGAGGGAGGGAACACACACCTGAGTGAGGGAGCTGAAGGCAACTGCAAGAGAGGGCTTGGAGCTGAGGCCGGCCAACTGGGTTAGTAGGGATCTGGGTGGAACAGCACAGTGGATGCTGCATGTGGCTGTTGTCATACTTGCCTTTGAACATCTGGACCCATAGAGAAAATTGAAAAATTCAAACCCAGGGAAAAAAAGCAAGACTAAATTCAACAACAGCGCTCTCTCCTCACTGTGGTGGGCCAAATGAAAAGACACAAGGAATGGGACAAGGCTATTTTCTCATATATCTGGTGGCCCACATGTCAAATCTGATTGAGAAGTCTTTTATTTGCATGGCTAGTTTTTCAAATCCAGATTTCTGGCTTTTCTTGAAAATTTGGAGGACCTGGCACATTGGGCCCACACTCTTCATGGCAAGTTTCAGCTGGAACAGAGTAACAGAGGCCCCCTTTAAACTCTGTGCACCCGCTGCCTGCTTCTGTCATATGTCGCTGCCAGAGCTCTGTCATCATTTGAGTTTGTGAACCCTGATCTCTGAGGTTCTGCCCAGCTCTGCTGAGCTGTGATTCTGTGTGAATCATTGTGCCTACTGCTGAAATGGGTATTCAAATTCCTAATAACGTCATGGCATTCAGAAAGCTTTGACTTCCTAGTCAAAAATGCATCTCTTCCTGAAAATTCTCTTTGAGCAAGTCAGGCCATTTCTTTGTAGTCTAGCTTCCTGGCTTTGTTAGTGAGGATGTTGATGACCCTGATCTTGATCATGGCATAAAGCAGAACACTTTCAATGGCTGTAGTAGGGGCTGAGTGGGATTTTCTAGCCACTAGAATATTTTCTAAGTTTTAGTGATTCTCAGTATCTGGCCGAAATCTTGGAATTGCCTGGGCTATTTATAAAAATACTAATTGTCAGGTTCTTACAGGCCCCTCTGATTTCAGTAGATCTGGGCCCAGTAGTTAGGGCCCAAGAATCTTTATTTTTAATTTAATTTTAATTTTTCAAGTGGTCTTGGCCTGCAACCAGATTTAGGAAGTATACTGGTTCCTCCTAATTTCTCCTTGTATTTAGTACCTGGCTCATTCATTGTAAAGTTTTGAGCTCCCAATGCACAGGGATTCCTTCTTAGTCTTTTTATCTACCCCCATCCTTAATGTTAATACCTAGTTCAGTGCCCTGCAAACCCTATGCACTCAATGAATGTCTAGAGAATGAAGGATTGAATGAATAAATGAACATTTCTGAATAGCCTTCTTCTTTCAAAGTCATATGTTGAAGATCATTTGATTTAGAGAATTTATTTTATAAATATGTTGTCAAGCCAGAGAGGGTAAGAGTCCTAGCTTTATCTTGGGAGGTTTTTGCCTTGGGGATGTTAAGAAATAAATGATTCCTTCTAAAGAGAACTTATGCTTTTCATCAAAAGATAGATGATTCACCCATCTAATGCACTATATGTGAGTTATTTGTGCAATATTTCAAAAACAGTAAATTGACTCAATAGAAAAGGAAACTTTCTAAATTATGCTGAAGTTTTGCCTTGAAATATAAACCTTGAAAGAATAAGACCAAGAGCTTCTTTCCTACTAGGAGGGAGATGCAGTGATACAAATTTAATTTATTGTGCAGTGGTTTATTTATCAGATGCTCTGCCTCCAAAGAGTTCAAAAAGCCTATGTCTGCAGAGGGAAGGTATGGCAATTCCTGCAGTTAATTTGGATTTTGAAAGAGGACAATCCAGAAAATGTTGGCTCAAAGAAAATATTGGAGTTGTTTGGCTATTTACACAGATGCCTCAGGGTCCCTTTGCCATCCCTCCAATTTCTGGAGTTAGGATCCTTCCTCAGAAAGGCTGTGAATGTTGATGAGGTGGATTTGATTGACCCGAACTTGGCTGGCTATGGCTTCTGTCTAGAATGCTGGGAATTAGAAACAAGGTTGTCTCAAGTGCTCAGGAGTCTCTTTTAGGTTAATGTTAAATGAGTTTCTTGGCACTACTAATGATTTCTTTGCTGAACTCAATTGGAATAAGTTTATAAAATCTGTTCATTACATCACTGGCACCTGTACTTTAGTTTTCTTCTTATAAAAATTTAAGATTATAATGTAATAAACTATTCAAATTAATGTTGTATAAACAAAGAAGGTAGTGGTGCTAAAAGTAAACCAACCACTGATGGATTTGCAGTAGCACCATGCGCTAGCTTGTAATGTTTTCCGTTAGCTATCTTCTGTATCCTATACGGCCCCTCCCCTCTTCTGTCTGCCTAATGTAACCACTACTTTGTTCTCTCTATCTGTGAGTCTGCTTCTTTTTGTTATTTTCACTAGTTTTTGTATTTTTTAGATTCCACATATAAGTGATATTATGCAGTATTTGTCTTTCTCTGATTTATTTCACTTAGAATAATGCCCTCCAAGTCTACTAATGTTCCCGTAAATGATAAAATTTCATGCTTTTTTCTGGCTGAGTAGTATTCCACCATGTATGTATCTGTGTGTGTGTGTGTGTGCATGTATCTATCTATGTCACCTCTTCTTTATCCTTTCATCTGTCCATGGACACTTAGGTTGCTTCCAAATCTTGGTGACTGTATATATTGCTGCTCTGAACATTGGGGTGCATGTATCTTTTCAAATTAGTGTTTTTTGCGGTTTGTGGTGTGTGTGTTTAACATGCACCCAGGAGTAGAATTGTGGGGTCATACTGTAGTTCCTTCTTTAGTTTTTTGAGTTGCCTCCATACTATTTTCCACAGTAGTTGCACCAATTTACATTCCTAGTAACAGTGCATGAGGGTTACCTTTTTTCTGTCTTTGCCAGCTCTTCTTATTTGTGTTCTTTTTGATGATAGACATTTAAGAATTGGAAACATTTTATACTTTAAGCATTATCAGAGAGTAATTTTCTGGAAAATGGCAGTATAAGAAATCTGACACCATGATGCTTAAAGATTTTCTGCATCCATTAAAAGCTTATCTTTTTAAAAAAATATTTATTTTTTAATTGAAGGATAATTGCTTTACAGAATTTTGTTGTTTTCTGTCAAACATCAACATGAAGCAGCCATAGGTGTACATATTTCCCCTCCCTCTTGAACCTCCCTCCCATCTCCCTTCCCCAAAGCTTATCTTTACCACCATTGTCTTGGTTATCACCGAGAGATACTTATTAAGGACCCACTTGTAAAATAAGCTAATCAGCTCTGATGGCTTTCCTCTAAATATGGCAGCCCATTTAGTGGGTACAAGTAAAAATTTCAAGAATAACAGTATAATTTACACTGAAGCTCACTCTCAACAGTTAACTTCCCAGGTAATATTTCAGAGAAATCAAGTAGAGATAAGCTTTACCACACATTAAAACCACTCCAATTCCTCTTTATCCAGCTAAGACATTCTCTGACCATTGAATTCAGACTAAAATTCATACCATCCTCTCTGCAAATTAGCAAGTCACATGAAAACATATTGATGATATTTTGACTGGTGTTAAACAGAAGAATGCCAAAGGAATTTGAGAAGTAAAATATGGGATGAGATCATCTCTTGGATTTTTCAGGAGATGTCTATAAGACTCTATCATTTTACTTTGTATCTTAGAAAGTTGATAAATGGGATAAAATTAAGATATGATAGCAAAATTACACTAATGATAACAAAAAGACATTTTTCATTTGGATATTTGGACCTTTTATAGTTCAAAGCAAGAGTTATTAATCTGTCCATTTCCAATTTTGAAAGAATAAATATTGTATACCTGTTAACCAAAGATAAGACACTAATTCAGTTGACTATTCATCTTTCGTTTAGTTACATAGTCACATTTATTGGACATAAAAATGTGCTAAGCACCTTGGGAAATTAGGAAAGGACGATGGAGGTCTTATCCTGGAATATAAATGAATAGAGTTGTCTCTGGGCTTGTGTTGTAGACTTTGGCCCATCTTAGTCTCTTGGATTGTAAGTTACTTGGAAAGCTTTTCTTCTATATCCACCAGCACTTACCCTGTGCTCTTTGGAATGCCTTTTACCCCAGGAAGTCGAGCTATCCATTCTTTTTTCATTGTAGGGTAGCAGCAGATATGTTTCTCCCCATTTTGCTGATAGCAAAAGTGAAGTTAATTAAAATGTAAAGGTCACTGCAGATAAATTCATCTGACTCTGAAATTTTAAGATTTTGCTGCAGGAAGGAAAAGGTTTATAAAATGTCAGGTGCAAGGTGTGTTCCGTATTAGGTTCTCTCCTGTCATGAACAATGCTTCCTGAGAGAGTGTTGCAAATGTTCTGAATGGTGTTTCACTGCAGTTAGGGAAGAGAAATGTTAAAGAAATTGGTGAGCCCACACATCTCTCCTGTGACAAAAGAGAGCCCCCAGACTTATTGAACTGTGTTTTAAAAAGTCATGCATGGACTATCTTGAACGTGAAAGTCAGTTGTGTCCAACTCTGCAACCCCATGGACATCCATGGAATTTTCTATGCCAGAATACTGGAGTGGGTAGCCTTTCCCTTCTTCAGGGGATCTTCCAAACCCAGGGATCGAACCCAGGTTTCTCACATTACAAGGATTCTTTACCAGCTGAGCCACCAGGGAAGCCAAAGAATACTGGAGTGAGTAGCTTATCCCTTCTCCAGTGGAACTTCTGGGCCCAGGAATAGAACCTTTCCCTTCTCTAGGGGATCTTCCCAACCCAGGGATCGAACCCAGATCTCCCGCATTGCAGGTGGATTCTTTACCACCTGATACACAAGGGAAGCCTGGACTATCTTGAAGGCTGTAGTAAAAGAAAAAAATCAGTTTCTTCAGACAATAGACATATTTGGTGGAGTTCTTGAAAGGGATGTGGTAATTTTATAACTGAGAAAACAAATGTAAACATTTAAGGAATGATAAACTCTCCCAGTGGCATTCTCTTCCCCTTCTCAACATGGCGCACAATTGCCTGCAGGCTTTTTAAGTCAAAGAAGCCACCTGCATCTCTTATTCAGTGCATCTTTACGATTTTCAGTGCATGCGCGTGTGTGTGTTCAGTCGTGTCTGACTCTTTGTGACCCCATGGAATGCAGCCTGCCAGGCTCCTCTGTCCACGGGATTTCCCAGGTAAGAATACTGAATTGGGTTGCCATTTCCTCCTCCAAGGGATCTTCCTGACCCAGGGATTGAATCCGTGTCTCCTGCATCTCCTGCATTGGCAGGCAATTTTTTAAATCACTGAGCCACCTTGAAAGCCCAAGATTTTCAATACTTCTGCTAACTTATATCTGTGTGATTCAGATCTTTATTGGAAAATTGTGCAATATCAGGATCGATATCCAGGGACTCTGGAATGCTCATATACACTCAGACCCCCCGCCAGTGCGTGAATGTGCAATTTGAAGGGAACACACATCCCTCTGTCAATTAGGTTTTT
This sequence comes from Bison bison bison, assembly GCF_000754665.1. Lineage (NCBI taxonomy): Eukaryota > Metazoa > Chordata > Mammalia > Artiodactyla > Bovidae > Bison > Bison bison. The sequence goes on along the minus strand of NW_011494613.1, from coordinate 299,679 downwards.
AGGTTCATGAAAACAATGAAATCAGTCAGGTATTTAGCAAGGGGGAATATGAGACAATAAAATCTCTCATAATGAATTTAGTGCAATTCACCTGGAAAGCAAAAGGGTAGAGGCCAAGAGAAAGAGAGGATGGTTGTAAAGCTCAGATGGCTCCAAGAAATGATAAATGGACTTATTGACTACTTTTCAGAACAGCTACTCAGAACAGTTCTTTCCAAATGAACCATAACCAAGTTCTTCAAAAATAATTGGCAGGAGTATTTGGATGTAAAAAAAAAAAAGCCTCTCACATATATATTTACATTTATTTTTCAGGACATCTTTTTTGTCTCTTATTTCTGTCTTGTTCTCTGAGAAAGCCTGCATTTATCTCCAACTGGAAGAGAGGATAAGGGAGAACTTGGGAGATTTTTTTTTTTTTTTATCCTTACATTTGAAACTGCTCTGCCTTTGACACACTTATAGGATGGAAGAAAAGTCCTTTGTATAGACTCAGACTAGACACTGCCTCATCTGTCTCTCACAGGCTCCCTCTTACCCTCAGCCAATTGCTTCCCACCGCCCTACTGTACTTGCGCTGGTAGTAGGTCCTAAAGTATTGCTATGGCCTGACCCCCATAGTAGAGTTTGTTTATTGAGTGGCTGTAAAAGGGTAGAGGGGTAATGCTGAAAGGGCCCCAGGGAAAGCTGAGATTCCTATTAGAGGTCTGTGAAGAACCCTCACTCTTGCTTTCTGATGTTTCCAGTTTCTCTTTGCAGCAAAAAAGCAGCTTTGAGTTCAGAGGGTCTTGAAGTATATTTACTTCTAGGAGTTCTATTAGTATAGGTTACCAGACTGGAGGCTCAAAGTCACCATTTTATCACTGTGAATGGATATAGTTAGTATGTGACCACCTTGCTGTTAGGCACATCCAGACAGAAGTTAGGGAGGTGCTATCAGGGGGCACGGCAATGGTGGTAACAGTATAGATTGGGCTGGTACGTATTCTCTCTAGCCCAAAAGGTTGAGCAGAGGCTGATAATATGTCCTGTCCTTTACAGAAGGGAATACTTACTAAGACTAGAGGTGGACCAGAGAATTACAAACAATAGTCAGGGAATTGCAGAGCTACAGATAGGTCATATTCTCTATTCTATGTATGAAGGCAGCACATCAGGTTTTGATGTAGCTGCTTGGTGCTTTGTGTAAGTACATCTCCATCTTGACAAGTGCTATTTGGGGGCTGGTGGAACTTGATTAAATTTAAGCAGTAGGTATCAGAGGTCTTGCCCCTGTAGTGTGATTGAACCAACTTACACGTGCTTGGCCACAGTCAACTTTGTGTGTGTCTTTACAACTTTGTGTAAAGTCATAAGTTGGTAGCGTGAAACAGGCCACAGAAGGAGTATTGGCACCATGGAAATTGGCAAAGTCTATGAATCAGAGCCAGTTGCCCAACGTGTCTAGGACCACCACTGTCTTGAGCCCTTTCACTTGGAATGAACGGACTAGTTGGGACTGAGGAATTCACTTTCACCTGAGTAGAATTGCCTTTTGTCTACAATCAGCACCACTAACCTCTGCTTCTAATGCTTCTCCTATTCCGTGGGCCTCTGGTTAAAGCTCTCTCTCCTCTTGATTTCTCTATTACTTTCTTTCTGCAACAGTCTCTGGACACTTGCACCCTTTATCCTATTTGGGTTTGTTGTTGCTGTTTTACTGTATTCCCTGTTTCTCCACCCAGAATGTGAGATTGGGCAGAGAGGGCAGCTCTAAGTGCTGTTCAGGGGCACCAGCAATGGTAGTAACAATGACAGAAAGGAATGGTTCAGTACGGGGCTTATACAGAGAGGAAAGTGACCTGAAAGGCATATTAAAATAATTTAAAGCCTGGGAGTAACACCCATTCAATATACATGACCTGAGGGGAGGATTTTGTGTGTCTCATTCTGGAGATGTTCCATCATTCTGAGGCTCAGTTAATGATTTTTGTTTTTAGGTCATCACTGTTGGTTTTCTATCAAAACTGCTTAAGGAGTAGCCGTCTCTATGGATAGGAGAGAAGACTGTGCAAGAAGTAAAGGGGAGCAAGAAGCTGTCACTATGCACTTCTGCACATGCCAGGAGGGCCTTCAGAAGAGCTCTGGAACAGAAAGAAAGAGGGAGAAGTAGAAATTCGAACAGCTCCTGCTGCAGGTCTATTAGCGGGAACTTTCCCCTTGGCTTCTTATATGCCCCTCCCCTCTCTGCAGGCCACATCAGGGACCTTTTCTCCCTGGTACCCAGAGTCCTAAGGGCTTCTAACTCCCTATCTTCTGTTTCCAGAACTTACGATCTTTTTTGCCCGGAGGCCTTCTACTGAAGAGATCCCAGATAAGGGTGACCCATCAGAGAGGATCATCCATCTAGTTTACAGAAGCAATTTCAGAGTGGGCCCTGGGTCCTTGGACCCCGATGGAGGAAATCCAGGCAAGTATGAGATGGGTAGCATCCCTTTAGAGTTAGACTAAGAGAGTGTGCCAGTGTCTGGCTTTTCTGGGGTATGTGGGCCACTGCGGAGGTAAGTTTTCTTGAAGGCAGGTGTGAGAGTAGGTGTAGCTGGGCACGGGAGTAGAGATGCTTGGGAGAGGGGAGGAGAATACAGACTCAGTAGCCACCTTGAGATGCTGGTCTTCGCTCACTAGAGCCGACTTTCCTGCTTTTGTTCGGCTTCCTGGTCATACTGGCTGGATTAACCAAGGATCCACTAATTCTGTCGACATACCAAAGATTCTTTGAAGACAGGAAGGTGAGTGAGGGCAAGAGTTAGAAGAAAAAGTTGAGGACAAAAGGAGCAGGTTTATTTTAAATACATTTTTCTTTTGTCTACCTGGAACATATATCATCCTACACATGTGGTATTGGGATTTTTCAAGCACAGTTTTGTCTCCTGTACGATGTAAATGCCTTTCTATATCACCATTTCAAATGTGTCGGTAAATTACATCGCTTACCAATGCTCTTCTGCAAGTGGAGTTTTGCTTTGAAAATACTCAGAGGATGAGAGAATAGCTGACATGTGGGTTATAAACAAAGATATTTTCATTTTTTATTAATGTAAAGTCAGCTTTCCCCACCTCCACTAAGCAGACACTGAACAAACAATAAAAAGCACATTGGTGGAAGGGATGCTAAACTATTAGCCTATTCAGGAGACCACATGTTTTGACTTGACCTTGTAAGTAAATGAGGGAATGAATGAATGAATGGTGCCTTGGAATAAATATCACTAAGTGTCAGCTATTCTAGCACCAAACCTAGAGAAGGAAAATCTCTGGGCTTTGAATTAATGAGGTAAAATGGTATGTGTGGCGGGGAGAGGTTAATAGACCTGTCAAAATAGTGGCTTCTTTTTTAAATTATTTTGAAAATATTTATTTATTGGCTGTGCTGGTTTTAGTTGCAGCATGCAGGATCTTTTGGTACAGCGTGTAGGCTTCTCTCTAGTTGGATGCAGGGGCTCAGCAGTTGCGGCACGCAGGCTTAGTTATTCCGCAGCATGTGGGATCTTAGTTCCCCAATCAGGGATCAAACCCACAGCCCCTGCATTGGAAGATGAATTCTTAACCACTGGACCACCGGGGAAGTCCTGTGGTTCCTCATTTTAAAAATCTTGGAAACTCTGCTTATTTTTTTACTTAATATTTTACATCTACCTGGGTTCATATTGCTGACATATTTTTAAGTGCCATGAAATTAAGATTTGGAGGAACCTGCTGCTGCTGCTGCTAAGTCACTTCAGTTGTGTCTGACTCTGTGTGACCCCATAGACGGCAGCCCACCAGGCTCCCCCGTCCCTGGGATTCTCCAGGCAAGAATACTGGAGTGGGTTGCCATTTCCTTCTCCAGTGCATGAAAAGTGAAAAGTGAAAGTGAAGTCCCTCAGTCATGCCTGACCCTAAGTCTCCACAAACAGATTCCCTATTCATATTTTCCTTTTTGTTTTTGGGTAAAAACAAGTGCTATCTCAGGGGATCACAGCCCTGCTGCTGCTGCTGCTGCTAAGTCACTTCAGTCGTGTCCAACTCTGTGCGACCCCATAGACGGCAGCCCACCAGGCTCCCCCGTCCCTGGGATTCTCCAGGCAAGAACACTGGAGTGGGTTGCCGTTTCCTTCTCCAATGCATGAAAGTGAAAAGTGAAAGTGAAGTCGCTCAGTTGTGTCTGACTCTTTGCCACCCCATGGACTGCAGCCTACCAGGCTCCTCCGTCCATGGGGTTTTCCAGGCAAGAGTACTGGAGTGAGGTGCCATTGCCTTCTCCAGATCACAGCCCTAGGAAAACGATTTAGGCTTATTGTCTCTTTATCTGTTAAAGCATGTCCAGAAGCCTAGGGTAGGATCAACACAAGAGTTTTTGACATCAGGGCTTCTAGTCCTGTTCGTACATGCTAGTCATAATTGGACAGCAAACAATGTTCCTTTTCTTCCTTATGACCCTCTGTCTTGCTGTGGAAATCTGCGCAAAATTGTGATAATTGCTATGATTGTACACTTGAAATTCCTGAACTCAGCAGTGATGAGGAAAAGGTGGCGAGCTCTTTGTGGTTTTTATGAAATCAAGTAAAACCTGGGAGAGATGGTGGCTGTCTTTAGCAATTGAAACCAGGTACCATACAGTTAAATTTTTGAAAAAACACATTTACTACTGAACTTGTCATAGTGACACATTTCAAGTAACTATTTCATCTGCATTTGTTGGAAGGGGGGCACATCAGTGCGCTTTATCACATGCAGTATTCTAACCAGGAAGCCCACTTATGAGAAGAGGGTGCAGGCAAGACACTCACTGTGGTTTGAATGGCTGCCTCTCCCTGCCCTAATCCTAAAGCTCTGTCCAGGGTCAGCTATGACATTTGTGGGGCTCATTGCAAAATGAAAATACAGGATCCCTTGTTAAAAATTTTATTAAGAATTTTAAGGCAGTGACAGCAAAGCAGAAAATCCAGTGTGGTTTTCTTCTGAGCAAGGGGCACAGGTGAATCACAGGTCATACAAGGGGCTGGATCTTGCTCTGATCTTCCTAAATAAGAAGACGAGATTAAGGAACTTCCCTGGTGGTGCAGTGGATAAGAGTCTAGGCTGCCACTGCAGTGGATACGGGTTTCGTCCCTGGTCTGGGAAGATTCCACACGCCGCAGAGCAATGAAGCCTGCATGCCACAACTATTGAAGCCTGCGGGACTAGAGCCCACACTGTGCAGCAAGAGAAGGCACCACAGTGAGAAACTTATGGACCTCAACAAAGAGTAGCTGCCACTCGCTAGAAAAAGTCCACATGCAGCAGCAAAGCCTTAGTGCAACCAAAAATAAGCAAATAATTAAATTATATATATATATATATATGTATATAAGAAGATAGGATAAGAAGGCAGTACTGAAAACCTCCCGAATATAATTTACAGTGTGTGCCAACAGGGAAGAGCACAGTAAAGAGGTGATATTTCACTGAGGGCCTAGGGACCCATCCTTCTTGCCCTTAGAAACAGAGGAAGCTGGAGGGAGTGACTAGGGCAGCTTGAAGACCCCTTTAGAGTCTATAACTTTGAAGTCCTTATCCTGAGGGGACTCTAGTTTGAAGATGCTATACTTTTCTTCGTTGTTGTTTGGTTGGTTTAGTCGCTAAGTTGTGTCCCACTCTTTGCAACCGCATGGACTATAACCTGCTAGGCTCTGTCCATGGAATTTCTCAGGCAAGGATACTGGAGTGGGTTGCTGTTTCCTTCTCCAGGAGATCTTCCTGATCTAGGGATCAAACCAGCATCTCCTGCATTGGTAGGTGGATTCTTTATCACTGAGCCACCAGGGAAGCCCTTTTCTTCATTACTCTTCATAAATTGAGAATTGCAGCTTTATCAGTTATTAACAAGAATGACCTGGGGCTGGTGATAATAGAGATACACTTACCTCACAGAGTGGTTGTGAGAGTCAAATTCCAGAAGAGATGTGATATGCTCTGGAGAGTTCTGGGCACATGGTCAACTTTCAATAATAGTGACGATGATCATGGTGATTCGGGTGAGCCTTGCTTTTGGAAAAGTGTGTGTGAGACAAAAAGCCTCCTCTGCGAACTATCCACTCGGGCCCTTGGCTGAAGGTTTGTGCTATCCCAGCAGGCCTTCTCTGAATCCTTTTTTTCCCAGCTTCCTTCAGCTTAACTTCTTTCAAATGTAGACTCTTTTGAATATGATGAAAGTCCACGCGCTAACAAAGACGCTGCTGGCAGCAAGGTCACCCAAGGAAAGGCAGTCTGGGCGCACAGAACAACACACATTTATTCAGATGCTCCAGAGGCCAGCCCACTGTGCTGAGCCCCAGAGGATGCTGCCTCTCGCCGCCTGTTTCCAAGCCAGGCAGAGGGAGGCTCTTTCCCTCTGGACTCAGCTTGGAGAGTCATCAAGGCCCACTTGTCAGTGTTGTTAGTGACGTCAGACGCTTTCACAGATCCTGTTCTGGTCCCAGAAGTGGCGTGGCACTAGCTCACCCATTTCAGAAGTGTCAGGTCCTTGTCTGTGCCGCTCCATCATTTTCCTCACGGGATGGGGGTGGGCATGGACTGGCTGGCTTGAGTCAAGGTCACTGCAGCATTTTAGGGCGGTGGGCCCACTGTATCCAAAATGTTTCCCATATCCACACTTGCTCCCTCAGGATTAACAGAATCTCTTAGATCTGGCATTGGAAAAGATCCTGTTGCTGGGAAAGATTGAGGGCAGAAGGAGAAGGGGGCGGCAGAGGACGAGATGGTTGGATGGCCTCACTGACTTAATGGACTTGAGTTTGAACAAGCTCTGGGAGATGGTGAAGGACAGGGAAACCTGGCATGCTGCAGTCCACGGGGTTACAGAGAGTCAGGCGGCTTAGCGCTGAACAACAAAAACAACAGATCTGGCAGGCCTCCCACTCCAGCTGCACCTGCAATCCTAACTCAGCTCACACCCTGGTGTTCTTTGTGGGATCTGACTTCTCTGCTTCCAAAGTGTTCAGGATGCCGTCCTTCACTCTGGGGAAGTGTGTTTTATTTCAGCAAATGGAGTGTGTTTTTCATAATCGGCACCTTTGCTTTAGTCTTGAGGCAGATGGCTGAGTATTGCCTTAGCTGGAGGGTCTTTGGCTGTAGCAGATGTGTCAGAACAGAAGCGGAAGTGATATTTGTCAAACACCTTCTGGGTTCCCAGCAGTGTCCTAGGGTGGTTGTTATTTTATTTATTCTTGGAAGGTGGAAATGATTATCTCATTTTTTTTTGGTTGATGAAGAAACCAAGGCTGTTTCAGGATGGTGCCCACAAGCACATACCTGGTAAGTGGCAGCACCAGCATTTAAATCCAACTTTGACTCATGTTTCTCTCAGTGATGGTTTGTTGCCTCACCAGACTAGCATTCTCAGATGGGAACAGTCATCCTAGCACGTAGGCCTCAGCTGTGAGGCAGACACACATTGTGCACACACCAGCAGGGAGGAGCAGGGAAGGGCAGGGTTTGGTGGAGTGCCTGCTGTAGTTACACGGGCAGTATCTGGGCAACACAGAATCCCTGCGGGCTGCCCACTGCACCTGGCTCTCCTTAGAAGACAGGATGAACATGGGCCCAGAGAACCTTGGGTACTGCCTAAATGTATACTTTTACCCATAATTAGCTATGACGAGAGGAGCAACTAAAACTAAATATCAGGGTAGTAATGCCCAGACTCATGGTAGAAAGACTTCCATTTGCACATGAACTAAGGGAAGGTTAAAGCCCAGTTCTTTAAAGACTTGGACTTGTGCATATATCCAGAGAAAACTCTGATTCGAAGACGCATTCACCCCAATGTTCATGGCAGCATTATTAACAATAGCCAAGACTTAGAAATACCCTAAATGTCCATTGACAGACAAATGGATGTAGATGTGGTGTATATGTGTGTATATGTACACACACACACACACACACACACACACACACAATGGAATATTGCTCAGCCATGGAAAAGAATGAAATAATGCCATTTATAGCAACATAGATGAACCTAGATATTGTCATATTATTAAGTGAAGTAAATATCATATGATATCACATTTATATAATTTAAAAGTTGACACAAATGGACTTACTTACAAAACAGAAATAGAGTCATAGGTGTAGGCAACAAACTTATGATTACCTGGGGGGGAAGAGGCAGGGAGGGATAAGCTGAGAGGTTGGGAGTGACATATACATATTACTATATATAAGATAGATAAGGATCTACTGTATAGCATCAGAAATTCTATTCAATATTTTATGATAACCTATATGGGAAAAGACTCCAGTATTCTTTCCTGGGACATTCCATGACAGAGGAGCCTGGCAGGCTACAGTCTATGGGTCACAAAGAGTTGGATATGACTTAGTTACTAAACAGCAACAGCAATATGGGAAAAGAATCTGAAAAAGAACATATATGTATGTATAACTGAATCTCTTTGCTATATACCTGAAACTAACGTAACATTATAAGTCAGTTATACTTCAATTTAAAAAAAAAATGTAAAAAAAGACCTGGACAATATGCCACCGGCATCTCTGGCAACATTCCCCTGAGGCATCTCAGATAATGGGGTAGGGGCTGCTTGGATGAGAGAACTTGGGCAGCTTAACATGGCAACAGGTAGACATCATGAGGAAGACCTTGACAAGGTGCAACTTCACTGTGCTTCAGAAGAAGCCTCTTACCAGGATGGACTCCATATGCCTGCCACTGATGGGAGTGGTGCCCAGGGTTCCTGATATCTCAAAGGGTGGGTGTGTTGGACTAGGGACCTGACAGGGCTGCTGTGGGTGGAGGTCTTAAGCACTTAGCAGCTCAGGGCTACAAGCAGCAGGGCTAACACTTTCGTTTTAGCTGTTTCACCTTATCCCCTGGGCAGTGCTGAGTTTGGTAGAGGGCAAGAGCATTGGTGGAACTTAAGGCTGACAGATACCTATCTCTGACCTGACTGATTATCACTATCTCCCTTCTCTACACCGTCATATTACAAGGAAACTGGTATTGCGATGTGTTATCTTAGATTTATTTGTGGAATTCTTTGAGTCATGTGTCTTCTCGTCCATCTGTTTTTGTTCATCATTCTTCCCAGTACTGCCACATATAGCAAGTGTTCAAAAAATATTTCGTCAATGAATTAAATATTGAAAAGACATGCTAGAAGTAATAGAAGATGAGAAAGTGCTTTAGAAATAGTTTAGTGCTGCCTTTCTCGGCTCTGCTGATTAAGTACATGACAGATACCGTAACTATCAGAGTTCCAGATAAGAATCCAGAAAATGCTATCTTTTACAGTGTCATAGAAATAGAACCTTTGTTCCTTCTCAATTGCTGGAAATATACTTGTCTTTGAATGAAACGAGGCATTGGAGCAATAAATATGCCCTTTTGCCCTGGCTCTGAATTTATCAGTTATAGTTCCCACATTAAAAGCATGAAAGTCCTCATGAAAAAGTCAAAGAAAGGAAAATAGATCTTCAAGCTCTGCATGGAGACCCTAGGTCAAGGTAAACATCTAGGGGAGGCTGAAAGCAGGAAGGTTTGGAGGTTGCCAGTGTGGTCTGAGGGGATCTGAAAGCCTAGCTTGACCAGGAGGAGTCCTTTATTGGCTTAACTGGAGGGTCACAAATATCTGTCTTTAGTGATTTCTCTTTGGCTTTAGATTTGACTATAGAGTTCTATAAAAGTGCTAACATTTTTCTGGGTGAGGTGGATAGGAAGCCAGGAGCACCCTGGAAGCAGGAAGGCAGTAATTATTTTGATAAGTCTGTGCAGTTAATGACTGAGCAGAGTTCTCCCAGGGCCAGAAGGAAAGCACTGGGTAAAGCAGGAAGCAGACGGAGTGTGGGAAGTTTGGGGGCTAGTGGGAGTTTGCAGGAAAGGTCTTAAGGAGGTGGTTTCAGGGGATATACCTGTGGGGGGCAAGTGGGAACTTTGCAGAGGAATGTTGCCAGGATCCCACCAAATACCTGGGTACACAGCAACTGGATGTTTTGAGGAGGAGTTTAATAAAGAGACTGTTAGAAATGTGTGATCAGAGTTTAGGGAAATCAAACCAGGGAAACTGTAGAACCCTGGGATGAACACTAATGGGGAGCTAGCTGCTCCACACCCTCATGGAGAAAGGGAGGGACTGGCTGTGGATCTTGGAGTGGGTAGCCATAGGAGGGGCACTTACAAAATGTGGTGGGTTAAAGACGGATAAAATTCTCTGATACTCCTTTCATCAAGAGTGGGGGTCTGTGGTCTTTCACCTTGAATCAAAGAGACCTCATCAACTGCTTTGACCAACAGAACCTGGCAGAAGTTTGTATAGCTGTTTCCAGGCCCAGGTCTTAAAGACTAGAAGCTTCCATTTCCTTTCCCTTGGACACTTGCTGGGAGCAAGTTTAACAACCCCAAGTGGAGGCCCACCTGGGAAACTGTTACCTCTGCTAACAGCCCTGACTAAGCTCGCCCAGACCATAACCGGCACCAACTTGTTAGCCATCTTGGAAGTGGATTCTCCAACCCTAGGCATGCTGCTCTGGCTTATGCCATGTGGGACAGAGATGAGTTGCCCACAGAGCTAAGCTATTAAGTGTCAGGGGGTAGTTTATAACTATCAATGGTTACTGGGCTATATGAGTTGTGGCCTCAGTAGAGGGACACAGATAATCCATGGTAGCCTGGCAGGAGGGGAGCCAGGGAGACAACCCCGCTGACTTCTCTCATCTCCTGCCTACTTATTTACTGCCAGTGACCACTAGGTGGACTCAACAAAAGCCAGAAGAACAGGAACCTGTTGATGGCCCCCTGTAGGTCAGTTCCCTGGGGCACACAGAGCAGTTGGAGAAGTGTGAAGTGAGATCTGGAGGGACAGATGGGAAACAGCCAGCACAGGCACCAGGCAATTTAACGTTGGTGTCATGGTGTTGATCCCATTCGATAAAACTCAACCTGCCAGAATACAAATCTTAAAAGACAAAGACCAGATCTCTTTTGGAAGGTGGCCAGGTATGTGATCAGTAAGTGAGGAAGGAGGAAAATCTGTCTGAGACATTTCTTAATCAAATAGCTAAGTGTTTGATTTAATCAGTGTTAATGCAAATGGAAAGTAGAGTAACACCCTATGGATGTTGCCTCCTCAGAGCAGCTCTGGGATTGAGCCCCCCTCCCCAATTTCCTGAGTGGCTGTCTAAGCAGAGCCCTGGGGAGCCTGATGCTCAGTGAAGGAACTGGCTCTGTCTTTATGTCCCATAAACTAAATATCTGTGCTTCCAGGGTAATCGGAATAATCCGGCCAAGGGAGAGAGGGACACCAGCCCAGGTCTGAAGCCCTAGATAGACAGACCCAGGCTACCTGGGCAGAGTCAAGACTCATGTTACTCTGCTAGTCAGAAGTGGCAGTGAACCCCAAGCTCCTGGAAGAGATCCCTGGAGCAGTGCCCAGAGCCAGGGCCCTCTCCACATCAGCTCTAGGGGGCAGGAGGGCCACTCCCTGGGCTCTTCGGCGGGCCACAAAGCCAGAGGGCTGCTCACCAACGTCTAGCAGAAATTTTGCAACACCTAACAAGTGGGAGCTTTGCAACACTGCCCTGGGAGACAGGTGGTAGAGTGTAACAATTAGAGCTGGGATTCGGGAGTCTAGTTGCCTGGATTTGAATTCAGGTTCTGCCTCTTGCTAGCTGTGTAACCTTGTTTAACTCCTCTATGACTCTACAAGGGCTTCCCTGGAGATCAGTTGGTAAAAGAATCTGCATGCAGTGCAGGACACCCGGGTTCGATCCCTGGGTTGGAAAGATCCTCTGGAGAAGGAAATGGCAACCCACTCCAGTATCCTTGCCTGGAAAATCTCATGGACAGAAGAGCCTGGTGGGCTGCAGCCCATGGGGTCGCAAAGAGTCGGGCACGACTGAGTGACTAACACTTTACTTACTTATGACTCTGTTTCCTCAACAGTAAAATGGTACTGCTATCATATACTATGGAGAAGGCAATGGCACCTCACTCCAGTACTCTTGCCTGGAAAATCCCATGGATGGAGGAGCCTGGTAGGCTACAGTCCATGGTGTTGCTAAGAGTTGGACACGACTGAGCAACTTCACTTTCACTTTTCACTTTCATGCATTGGGGAAGGAAATGGCAGCCCACTCCACTGTTCTTGCCTGGAGAATCCCAGGGACGGGGGAGCCTGGTGGGCTGCCGTCTATGGGGTCGCACAGAGTCGGACACGACTGAAGCGACTTAGCAGCAGCAGCAGCACCTCCTTCATTTGATTGTCACCAGGGCTGATGAGTTCATCTGCATGAAGGGTTTAGGGTAGGTGGTGGCTGCACTGCATCTTTAGCTGCAGTGAGCACGCTGTCCACTCCATTCCGTGGGCTTGACACATAGTAACCTTGCCATAGTATTTGCATTCTGCTGGAAGCACAGGCTAAAGGGAGAAACCCATGAGATCAGCTCACATTCAACAGGAGCTCCCAGACTGCCCTGCCTCCAGGCTAATGGCTCTGAACCTAGTTGATCTGTCTATTCCCAGGGTGTGGTCACACTGGTTTTTAAAGTTTTTTTTCTCGCTGTGCTCCAGTCACATCTTAGCTTCTGGGCTGCCCACCAAAGATACTGTCTGCTCCAGTGGTGCTCTCAGACCCAGCGGGGCAGAATGGGGCTGCCCCCGTCAGTGTGGGGTGACTGATGGCTCACCAGCCTTCTCTTCTGCCCTGGGGCCTGGTTGTGAAAGAAAGCAAATGAAAAATGGTAGCAATAAAGAAGGCTGCTCCCAGTAGACAGCGCCTCTTTGATTCCAGGTAAACGGTAGTGTTTGGGCCAAATGAAGCCTATGGAGGGAACCTGGAATCTGAGTACTGGGTTCTCTTGCCAGCTTCTGGAACCCACTTGTGACATGGCTACTCTCCTGACCCTCAAGTGTACCCTTCCCTAAGACCTTGCCCTTTAGAGGTCTCATCATGATTTGCTGGTCAAGAGTAGTTTGCTCTGATAGAGTGCAGGGTAGGGGTGACTGAGACCACTGCAGGTAAATATTCCCCAGCATCAATGGGCAGGTGAGAAAACTCCAATCTTGAATCTCCCCTGTCCCCAGCAGGTTGGGTGACATCACATTAGTTCTTCACTCTTTGCAAAATAAAGGCCATCTGAGCTGACTTTGAGGGGGTATCCCGAGACTAATAAAATCCCTGGAGAAAGAGCCAAGGAAAATCAGGTGTGGGTATTTACTGTGTTGACAGAGCAGCTGTGCGCTTCAGATTCTCTGATTGTAGGGCTTGGGGCGGCATCCTCAGGTGGAGAGAGTTTTTCTTCCTGCCTCTCCTCCACTCTTCCATCGGTGCTCTTTCCTGCAGATCAGGATGATTCTTAGGAATGGCTGCTCCTAGGAGCAGCAGAGAAACAGGAAGTCTGGGAAGAAAGCCCTTCAAGCCTGGCCTGCAGCGGCTTCTCCTCCTGGGTGAGTCCTCTGAGAGCCCAAGGAAGGGCTGTCCTCACCCTCCTCACTCCGGCTGTCTTGAAAAAACTGCCCCACAGGTAGGCCTCATGCCTTAGCTCTGCCCTTTCTATAAGGTGCCAATCCTTTTGACAGGCCACAGAGCCATGGTTCCAGCCATGCATCGTGTGACGAAAGAGGTGGTACAAAGTACAGCAAATAAACTTACAATGTTTACCGTCCAACTGCAAAGCCCGACTGCCAAATAAAGCCATCTCAGTTCCACTGCAATTTTTGCAGGTAAAATTTTCAGTCAGCCACCAGAGGGTGCCCACAGAGCTCTCTGAAAATGACCCAAACCTGCAGAATTAGAAAATTTCCAGTGTATCTAAGAGTAACACCAAATATAGCTCCCTCATATATGACTGGGAGTGATGCACAGGCCAGCTAAGGAGCTGCAAGTTTGCAGGGGATGAAGAGTCAGGGTGGGAGTGATGGAAATAATCTGAATTTTAGCTAAACAAGTTGCATCTTGATTTTAAATTGGCAATTGCAATAATACTTTGAGGATTGGCTCAGGGCTAATTTTCATTCCCAGCCAAATTCCCTTCCCCACCCTTTCTTTCCCCATCCATGTGTACAAAGGAAATGCAAATACATATAAATATTAGGCTAAGCCACAGGCTTCTTGGAAGGTAAGGCTGCTGCTGCTTTTAAAAAAATCCTATAATGCGAGTGAAAAGAAAGATTTTCTGAGCCACTGCTCCTGCACGAGGTGAGTGTCAGGAAGAAGAAATGGAGAAGCCGTAGTTCTCTGAAGAGCTGGCCTGGCGTGGTGCGTGCCTGGGATGAGAGGAGCAGAGGAATGGCTGCCTCCCTGTCCCCAGCAGGGCTGGCAAGCAGGCTGGGTCTGGCCTCCCTGTCTTTCCAGGGCCTGGCACACTGGCTGACACACAGTAGGTGCCTGTTAATGTTTGTTGAATGAGTGAATAAATGAATAGGAAGTGAGCTGGGTGGGTAGGACACCGCCTGGGAGCTCTCAGCAGGGTGAGGAGAGAATTGGGAAACGGATGGCTGGGGTGGAAGGGTAGTTTTCCAGGGAGGAGAGGTCCCATGTTCTATGTTAGCTTCCTCTGGTTCAGGCCCTTTCTGTGGATGTTCAAGACTCCAGATCCGATGCTTTGTTTTAATGTTGGTCAAACTGCCCAGTGGTCCCATTCATTCATAAGAAACACTCATTCACAGTTACTGGTTACCTGATGGGGGACCCTGGCAGTTACCCCATGCCGGGGACACCAGCCTCCCTCAGCTTTAGCTCTCTGGAAATCTGGCCAGCTGGGAACTGGGTTTTGGTTGCAGGACAATTGGGCCATTTATCTCTCTGGACAAGGTGTGTGTGTGTGTTGTCATAATATGCCTTGTGTGTGGGATGTGTGTGTGTGTTGCCATAATGCCTTGTGTGTGGTGTGTGTGTGTTGCCATAATGCCTTGTGTGTGGGATGTGTGTGTGTGTTGCCATAATGCCTTGTGTGTGGTGTGTGTGTGTTGCCATAATGCCTTGTGTGTGGGGTCTGCCATCTACACAGCTTTTTGACACCACCTATGGCTACCTCTTGCTGGTACATAGAAGAGATGATATGTATTGATGAGATGTATTGATATTTAAAGTTAGAAATTTAGGGACAAGTTATTTTACTTAGGTTTCGGTACTTGTAATTCATCACAGAAGGAATCATGGTGTGAAGGTCTTGCAGGGTTTTAAAAGATTCCTACATATATTCCCTTTCCAATATTTCTCCTTTGGGGCAGCTTTAATGACAATTTGTGGGGCCTTCAGATGAGCCAGGAGGGATGCTGGCTGCTGGGCTTGGAGAAAGGGAATGGTTTTGGGAATTAACCTTTCTCCCTCCTCCCCTGCCTAGGCTGAGTCAGTCCACCTGATTAGCACAACAATGATCAGATTTTCCCCACCAGCCTGAGAAGAATGGGTTCCTGACCAGGATCCTTTTAATTTGCAAATCTCATGCAAATGAGGCCCTGAAGATTCCTGGGCCCTCCCAGTGTTGGCCTAGCTGGGTGCTCCACACTGCATGAACTCTGCAGTAACTGAGTTTATGTCTTCTGGATCTTTTGTTATTTCTTATCTTCACCAGGCCCTGACACAGCACTATATACTTAGAGAAGTTTAGACCCAAGGGAGAGGCTATTAGGAAAGGGTCTCAACAAACTATGCTATGCTATGCTAAATCACTTCAGTCGTGTCCAACTCTGTGTGACCCCATAGACGGCAACCCACCAGGCTTCGCCGTCCCGGGGATTCTCCAGGCAAGAACACTGGAGTGGGTTGTCATTTCCTTCTCCAATGCATGAAAGTGAGAAGTGAAAGTGAAGTCGCTCAGTCGTGTCCGACTCTTCACGATTCCATGGACTGCAGCCTACCAGCCTCCTCCATCCATGGGATTTTCCAGGCAAGAGTACTGGAGTGGGGTGCCATTGCCTTCTCCACTCAACAAACTAGTGGTAGCCAAAGCAAAGGAAAAATTTCTAGAAAGCTAAACAGGCTCCTGAAAGAATGTTCCATCAGATTGTTTTGTTAAAATAAGATCTCTCTCTCTGTGTCTCTATACATATATATATATATATGTAGAACTGAATTACTTTGCTGTATGCAAAAGAATTCAACATTGTAAATCAACTATACTTAAAAAAAAAGTTGGAAAGAGATCTTCTCTGGAGGGGAAAATCCATTTTTTGAAAGGGAAGACAAGAAAAGGAAAGAGAGGCAAAGAATAACTCAAACAACCTCTTTGCCTGAGCTCTCTGTTAAGAAGGATCATAGCATGGGCCAAAAGACTAGGGTGTTTGGACACCAATAGAGAGAGAAAGAGGTCAGACAACTGTTTACCTTATATCCACTCATCAGGGACCTGATGAGGTTGTGTGGCTTTGTGAGTGTCATTTTATGAAATAAACAGAGATAATCTCTCTACTATTTCCAAGAATGACCTAAGGGAAGGAAGTTAGCTTTAAAATGACCACTCTGTCAGGAAAGTGACATAAACAGTGAACACAGAAAGTGGCGTAAACATTTACCTTTTTTGGTCTACTGAATAGATATAATTCTACAAAGCTCAACTAATTCCTTTGTATTTAATAAACTCATCTTGAATATCTACCACGTCTCAGGCACTGAGACCTACATTCTTGTCCTCGAGGGGTTTTCAGTCTAGTGAAGAAGGCAGAAAAACGACCAGATTGTACCAGAGAGGCCAAGCTTCACCTGCACTCCTGTGAACTCTACAGGGGGAGTTCTTGCCCAAAGCCTGGGAGGCACAGCCCTCATGCCACAGGGCTCCACCCCTCATGTGCTGCATATAGGCCAGAGATGGGCACCTGATGGTTTGTCAGGGTCAACTAACAACTAAGCAAAGCCAACCCAGTTTCTTACTTGACAATTTGTAATTAGGATGCTGGAGAGACAAAGTCAGATGTGGGGAACAAAGCTGAAATTTACAGAGACTTGGGGCTGAAGACACCTTAATGAACCACACATATCCAGAGAGTGATGAAGCAAAGGAAGCCAGCCAGGGGACAGCATGGGATGACTCACAAAGGGAGCAATATGAGAGAGCTTATTAGATGTCTCTGGGAGATGGAGAGTTACTTTTCGTTCCAGCCCTGGTTTCCAGATCCAAAAGCAGGAGGCTTGATTTCTCATCTTTGTGTCCTGTGAGATTGCAGTTCTTAAAAATAAATTCCCCTCTTCCTGAGCTAACTGGAGTGAGTTTCGTCTTCTTATAATAAAAAATTCCCTGATTTTAATTCAAAACGTTACACAGTAATGTATTGGTTGCCTAGGACTGCCATAGCAAATTATTGTAACTGCATGACTTAAAGCAACAGAAATGTGTTCACTCACAGTTCTGGAGGCCAGAAGTCCCCATCAGGCAGGGTTGGTTCCTTCTGGAGGCTCTGAGGAAGAATCTGTTTCCATGTTCTCCCCTGGCTTTGGGGGTTTCAATAATTCTTGGTATTCCTTGACTTGTAGAAGCATTGCTCCAATCTCTGTCTTAATCTTCATGTGGTGTTCTCCCCACGTGTCTCTGTGATTCTCTGTTTTTATCTCTTACAAGGAAGCTCATCAATTTGATTTAGGGCCTACCCTAATCAAAAATCATCTCTTCTAGAGATCTTTACCTTCATTACATCTTGTTGTTGTTGTTCAGTAGCTGAGTCATGTCTGACTCTTTGAGACCCCATGAACTGCATCACACCAGGTTTCCGTGTCCTTCACTATCTCCCAGAGTTTGCTCAAACTCATGTTCACTGAGTCGGTGATGCCATCCAACCATCTTATCCTCTGTCACCCCTTCTCCTCCTGTTCTCAATTTTTCCCAGCATCAGGGTCTTTTCCAAATGAGTTAGCTCTTCACATCATGTGGCCAAAATATTGGAGCTTCAGCATCAGTCCTTCCAATGAATATTCAGGGTTGATTTCCTTTAGGATTGACTGGCTTGATCTCCTTGCTGTCCAAGGGACTCTCGAGAGTCTTCTCCAGCACCATAGTTCAAAGGATCAGTTCTTCAGTGCTCAGCCTTTGATGGTCCAACTCTCACATCTATACATGACTACTGGAAAATCCATAGTTTTAACTATATGGACTTTTGTTGGAAAAGTGATGTCTCTGCTTTTTAATATGCTGTCTAGGTTTGTCATAACTTTTCTTCCAAGGAGCAAGTGTCTTTTTTTAATTTTGTGGCTGCTGTTACCGGCCACAGTGAATTTAGAGCCCAAGAAAAGAAAATCTGTCACTGTTTCCACTTTTGCCCCTTCTATTGTATTCTATTCTGAAGTGATGGGACTGGTTGCTATGATCTTAGTTTTTTCAATGTTGAGTGTTAAGCCAGGTTTTTCCACTCTCCTCTTTCACCTTCATCAAGAGGCTCTTTAGTTCCTCTTTGCTTTCTGCTACTAGGATGGTATCATTTATGTATCTGAGGTTATTGATATTTCTCCAGGCAATCTTGATTGCCTAGTGCTTCATCCAGCCCAGGATTTTGCATGATGTATTCTGCAAATAAGTTAAATAAGTAGGGTGACAATATACAGCCTTGATGTACTCTTTTTCCAATTTGGAACCAGTCCATTGTTCCATGTCCTGTTCTAACTGTTGCTTCTTGTCCTGAGTACAGGTTTCTCAGGATACAGGTAAGGTGATCTGGTATTTCCATCTCTAAGAATCATTACATCTACAAAGGCTCTTCTTCCAAATAAGATTGTATTCTGAGGTTCTGGATGAATTTATCTTTTGGGGGGGACACAATTTACCTACTACAAATGAGGTATGAGTATGTTTATTGCTGGATTACTCAATTGGTGGGCATGTGTTTAAATAAGCAATAAAGCAGAGGTACAGAGAAAGGGAATTTTTTTGGACAGAATATGATAAATGAAGTCCCTATGGAAAAGATTATGATTTAGGAATGCTTTTAATTTTAATTTTATATTGAAGGGAGAAAGAATTCATACTTTCAGTACCTATGGTCTCTAAATGTATTAATCGATGTAATCTGTGAATTATAAGTAGTTCATGTGATTGGAAGGTGGGATGTAAGAAGAGTTATTTTGTTGTTGGTTTTATTATGTTTTTATAGTTATCGAGGCCACTGGTGACCTTTGCAGGAATAACTACCATATCGCTAACCTCAGAGGATTGGGATTAAGGATTGAATGGAAGTAAGAAGATTGTTAGTGTGGATATCACTTGCAAGAAGTGTGATTGTGAAGTGAGAGGAAGATTTGGGGGTCTCTGAGAGGTGTGTCATCTCTAATGTGCTGTGTGCTAAGTCGCCTCAGTTGTGTGAGACTCTTTGCGACCCCATGGACTGTAGCCCACCAGGCTCCTCTGTCCATGGGGATTCTCCAAGCAAGAATACTGGAGTGGGTAGCCACGCCCTCCTCCAGGGGATCTTCCCCACCCAGGGATCGAACCTGCATCTCTTATGTCTCCTGCATTGGCAGATGGGTTCTTTACCACTAGTGCCACTCTATAGTTGATTCATAATATGCTGTTTGTGTTTGAATGCTATGATTAGCTTTAACCTCTCTCAGAGCTTCTTAGGGATGATATCCACTGATGATGTCTCTTAAACAGCATAAAACAAGTTGCTAATCAGGACCCAAAACTTCCCCCAGATGCCTTGATTCTTTGTTTAAACCAGCACCTCACTGCCATCTTACACTTGTATTGACTTGCCAGCCCAATGCCCTCTTGGTCCTTGGTACTAGCTAATTTCCCTGCCTGAATATCCTTCTTCCTTGATTACCTACTTATCTTTCAAAGCTCAGCTGGAATATTCCGTTTGTTTTACTGTGAAGTTCCTTATGAAGTTATTCATTCTTTAGAACTCCCATAGCACCCTTAGATTACGTACATAGAGCACTTATCACTGTACTATGAAATTCATTAATTTTCTGCCTCTCCCATTAAATCATGGAGATTGGGACCCCTGTCTTTCCTTCTTCTAGTCCTCAGCTCCTCACATAGTATTGGGCATGTAGTATGAGTTCCATGAGTGTTGACTGAATTTGTAGTTTGCAGTTAATACGTGACTAAACACTAAGTATACGTGAAGGGGGACGTTATTGGATGTCTTGCAAAGGGAAACAGCAGGAGAGAGAAAAAGAGAGGGGCATGGGGCAGACTCATTATCAGCTTCCATTGCCCACTCCTGTCACTACCAGAATCCAGGTTTTGTGCAGATGTTCACCTTCTTGCAAGCAGCCATGTGCCTTGGTGGGAATTCACCTTCACCCACCCTAGGGATGGGTCTGATTGACCTTAAGGTGATCACATTCCTATTGTCAGTAATTGATTTGGAAATGGGAAAGTCACCAAATTCTGACCAGTCATACATGGGAGACTTCTGGGAAACGTTTCCTTGCCTAAAAGAACAAAAAGAGATGCTATCTCTTCTTTCTCAAGGTGTTGTCATGTCTGGAGAGGATACTTGGAATCGCTGAAGACATTTTTCCATCAGCCTGAGAATGGAGCCAATGACTGAGGATGGAGGAACATAAAATGGTAAGAGCCTGGATTTATAATGACACGGCCAGGGTACTGACACTGCCTATCCATCTCCCTGCTCTTTTTTTTTTTTTGAGTTTTATTTTTTATTTTTTAAATTAATTTTATTCTATTCTCAAACTTTACATAATTGTATTAGTTCTGCCAAACATCAAAATGAATCCACCACGGGTATACATGTGTTCCCCATCCTGAACCCCCCTCCCTCCTCCCTCCCCACACCATCCCTCTGGGTCGTCCCAGTGCACCAGCCCCAAGCATCCAGTATCGTGCATTGAACCTGGACTGGCATCTCGTTTCATACATGATATTTTA
>NW_011494613.1:278617-278734 GCF_000754665.1 Bison bison bison | reverse complement strand
ACATGATATTTTACATGTTTCAATGCCATTCTCCCAAATCTTCCCACCCTCTCCCTCTCCCACAGAGTCCATAAGACTGTTCTATACGTCAGTGTCTCTTTTGCTGTCTCGTATACC
>NW_011494613.1:273202-277880 GCF_000754665.1 Bison bison bison | reverse complement strand
TTGCTTTTATTTCCAATATTCTGGGAGGTGGGTCATAGAGGATCCTGCTGTGATGTATGTCAGAGAGTGTTTTGCCTATGTTCTCCTCTAGGAGTTTTATAGTTTCTGGTCTTATGTTGAGATCTTTAATCCATTTTGAGTTTATTTTTGTGTATGGTGTTAGAAAGTGTTCTAGTTTCATTCTTTTACAAGTGGTTGACCAGATTTCCCAGCACCACTTGTTAAAGAGATTGTCTTTAATCCATTGTATATTCTTGCCTCCTTTGTCAAAGATAAGGTATCCATATGTGCGTGGATTTATCTCTGGGCTTTCTATTTTGTTCCATTGATCTATATTTCTGTCTTTGTGCCAGTACCATACTGTCTTGATAACTGTGGCTTTGTAGTAGAGCCTGAAGTCAGGTAGGTTGATTCCTCCAGTTCCATTTTTCTTTCTCAAGATCGCTTTGGCTATTCGAGGTTTTTTGTATTTCCATACAAATTGTGAAATTATTTGTTCTAGCTCTGTGAAGAATACTGTTGGTAGCTTGATAGGGATTGCATTGAATCTATAAATTGCTTTGGGTAGTATACTCATTTTCACTATATTGATTCTTCCAATCCATGAACATGGTATATTTCTCCATCTATTAGTGTCCTCTTTGATTTCTTTCACCAGTGTTTTATAGTTTTCTATATATAGGTCTTTAGTTTCTTTAGGTAGATATATTCCTAAGTATTTTATTATTTTCGTTGCAATGGTGAATGGAATTGTTTCCTTAATTTCTCTTTCTGTTTTCTCATTATTAGTGTATAGGCATGCAAGGGATTTCTGTGTGTTGATTTTATATCCTGCAACTTTACTATAATCATTAATTAGTTCTAGTAATTTTCTGGTGGAGTCTTTAGGGTTTTCTATGTAGAGGATCATGTCATCTGCAAATAGTGAGAGTTTTACTTCTTCTTTTCCAATTTGGATTCCTTTTATTTCTTTTTCTGCTCTGATTGCTGTGGCCAAAACTTCCAAAACTATGTTGAATAGTAATGGTGAAAGTGGGCACCCTTGTCTTGTTCCTGACTTTAGAGGAAATGCTTTCAATTTTTCACCATTGAGGTTAATGTTTGCTGTGGGTTTGTCATATATAGCTTTTATTATGTTGAGGTATGTTCCTTCTATTCCTGCTTTCTGGAGAGTTTTTATCATAAATGGGTGTTGAATTTTGTCAAAGGCTTTCTCTGCATCTATTGAGATAATCATATGGTTTTTATTTTTCAATTTGTTAATGTGGTGTATTACATTGATTGATTTGCAGATATTGAAGAATCCTTGCATCCCTGGGATAAAGCCCACTTGGTCATGGTGTATGATCTTTTTAATGTGTTGTTGGATTCTGATTGCTAGAATTTTGTTTAGGATTTTTGCATCTATGTTCATCAGTGATATTCATCTCCCTGCTCTTTGAGAACTAGTTATCACAGTTCATGCATTTCCTTATTCTGGAAGGCGGTTTGAATCTGTTGCTATGACTTGAAACCAAAGGCATCCCAACTGAAACAACTTGCTATATAGTAAATATTCATTTATTATACAACTTTTATTTTAAAGTGGCTACAATGGCACCCCACTCCAGTACTCTTGCCTGGAAAATCCCATGGATGGAGGAGCCTGGTAGGCTGCAGTCCATGGGGTCACTAAGAGTCAGATACAACTGAGCGACTTCACTTTCACTTTTCACTTTCATCCGTTGGAGAAGGAAATGGCAACCCACTCCAGTGTTCTTGCCTGGAGAATCCCAGGGAAGGCAGAGCCTGGTGGGCTGCCGTCTATGGGGTCGCACAGAGTTGGACATGACTGAAGTGACTTAGAATTAGCATAGAAATCAAAGAGCCTGTTCCTTGTGACTGTGTTGTGCACCAGGATTTGGAAAAGTAAAATATGATATTCCTATGGTCATCTCATAAGCCCAAGGTTATGCCATTCATTTGACTATGGCACTTAGGTTGTAGAGGCTAAATTTCTTTTCCTGAAAGACTAAGAAAAATCTAGTCCTGAGCTATCTGAGGGAAAGTAAACAAAGTTGTAAGACACAGACAGGAAACCTTGTTTTCATGGATCACTGACCCAAGGAAAGAGTTACTTAAGGAGATACATAAATAAATTTTTAAAAATTGAAGGTACAACTACTTTTAGTTACATTAAAAAAAATCAAACGAGGGTGCTACTGGTACATAAATGAAGAGATAGAATAGAAAATTAAGACGTGGATCCAAATATATATAGGGATTTAGCACATGCTAAAGGTCCCATTTTGCTCCTTTGGTGGCTCAGTGGTAAAAAATCCATCTGCCAATGCAGGAGATGAGGGTTTGATCCCTATTGGGAAAAACCCTGGGAGAAGGAAATGCCAATCTACTCTAATATTCTTGCTTGGGAAATTCCATGGATAGAGGAGCCTGGCAGGCTACAGTCCGTGGGGTAACAGAGAATTGGGTGTGACTTAGCGCCTAGACAACACACAAAACAAAAGGTCCCATTTCAAATCACTGGAACCACTGGGTTTTTATCAATGATATTTGGACAACAGGGTAGTTAGCTATAATAATAAGTACATAATTGGAGCCATACCTCAAATGTTACCAAATAAATTCCATATGGGTTACAGATTTTTAAATAGAAAAATATGAAACCACAAAATAGGAAAAAAAATAAACAATTTTCTTATAATTTATGACTGAAGAGAACCTTTAAATATATGACAAGTTATAGCAGTCATAAAATAAAAGATTGAAAATATTAACCAGGTTTTAAAAAATATATCCATGCAAAAACAATCATAGCTGGGTCAAAAGTCAATGGACAAATCAGGGAATATTTTTATGTCATCACTACACAATAGGTAAGAAAAAAATAAATGCGATAGAAAGGTGGCAAAGGATGCTGTGTCAGGTGACATGAATTTGCAATTTGGCAGTATCAGAATGACAAATACTAAATATTTGATTCAGGAATTCTAGTTACAGGAATTATTTATAATAATTCTATCAGTGAAAGTTGCTCAGTCTTGTCTGACTCTTTGTGACCCCATGGACTATACAGTCCATGGAATTCTCCAGGCCAGAATACTGGAGTGGGTAGCCTGTCCCTTCTCTAGGGGATCTTCCCAACCCTGGGATTGAACCCAGGTCTCCTGCATTGTAGGTGAATTATTTAACAGCTGAGCCACAAGGGAAGCCCTAATTCTATTAAATTACAGACATACTCCTATATGTAGAGATCACTTCAGTAGTTCAGTTCAGTCTCTCAGTTGTGTCCAACTCTTTGCGACCCCATTGACCACAGCACGCCAGGCCTCCCTGTCCATCACCAACTCCCGGAGTCTACCCAAACTCATCTCCATTGAATCGTTGATGCCATCCAACCATCTCATCCTCTGTTGTCCCCTTCTCCTCCTGCATCAATCTTTCCCAGCATCAGGGTCTTTTCAAATGAGTCAGTTCTTCACATCAGATAGCCAAAGTATTGAAGTTTCAGCTTCAACATCAGTCCTTCCAATGAACACTCAGGACTGATTTCCTTTGGGATGGACTGGTTGGATCTCCTTGCAGTCCAAGGGACTCCCACAGTTCAAAAGCATCAATTCTTTGGCACTCAGCTTTCTTTATAGTCCAACTCTCACATCCATACATGACTACTGGAAAAACCATAGCTTTGACTAGATGGACCTTTGTTGGCAAAGTAATGTCTCCGCTTTTTAATATGCTGTCTAGGTTGGTCATAACTTTCCTTCCAAGAGGCAAGCGTCTTTTAATTTCATGGCTGCAGTCACCATCTGCAGTGATTTTGGAGCCCCCAAAAATAGTCTGCCAGTGTTTCCACTGTTTCCCTATCTATTTGCCATGAAGTGATGGGATGGATACCATGATCTTCGCTTTCTGAATGTTGAGCTTTAAGCCAACTTTTTCACTCTTCTCTTTCACTTTCATCAAGAGGCTCTTTAGTTCTCCTCATTTTCTGACATAAGGGTGGTGTCATCTGCATACCCGAGCTTATTGATATTTCTCCCAGCAATCTTGATTCCAGCCTGTGCTTCCTCCAGCCCAGCATTTCTCATGATGTAGTCTGCATATAAATTAAATAAGCAGGGTAACAATACACAGCCTTGACATACTCCTTTTCCTATTGGAACCAGTCTGTTGGTCCATGTCCAGTTCTAACAGTTGTTTCCTGACCTGCATACAGATTTCTCAAGAGGCAGGTCAGGTGGCCTGGTATTCCCATCTCTTACAGAATTTTCCACTGTTTACTGTGATCCACACAGTCAAAGGCTATGGCATAATCAATAAAGCAGAAATAAATGTTTTTGTGAAACTCTCTTGCTTTTTGATGATCCATCAGATGTTGGCAATTTGATTTCTGGTTCCTTTGCCTTTTCTAAATCCAGCTTGAACATCTGGAAGTTCATGGTTCATGAATTGCTGAAGCCTGGCTTGGAGAATTTTGAGCATTACTTTCCTAGCGTGTGAGATGAGTGCAATTGTGCGGTAGTTTGAGCATTCTTTGGCATTGCCCTTCTTTGGGACTGGAATGAAAACTGACCTTTTCCAGTCCTGTGGCCTCTGCTGAGTTTTCCAAATTTGCTGGCATATTGAGTGCAGCACTTTTACAGCATCATCTTTTAGGATTTGAAATAGCTCAACT
>NW_011494613.1:257808-273102 GCF_000754665.1 Bison bison bison | reverse complement strand
TGCCACCTCTTCTTAATATATTCTGCTTCTGTTAGGTCCATACCATTTCTGTCCTTTTTTGAGCCCATCTTTGCATGAAATGTTCCCTTGGTATCTCTAATTTTCTTGAAGAGATCTCTAGTCTTTCCCATTCTGTTGTTTCCCTCTGTTTCTTTGCATTGATTGCTGAGGAAGGCTTTGTTATCTTTCCTTGATATTCTTTGGATGGAGAAGGCAGTGGCACCCCACTCCAGTACTCTTGCCTGGAAAGTCCCATGGACGGAGGAGCCTGGTAGGCTGCAGTCCATGGGGTCTCTAGGAGTCGGACATGACTGAGTGACTTCACTTTCACTCTTCACTTTCATGCATTGGAGAAGGAAATGGCAACCCACTTCAGTGTTCTTGCCTTGAGAATCCCAGGGACAGGGGAGCCTGATGGGCTGCCACCTATGGGGTCGCAGAGAGTCGGGCACGACTGAAGCAACTTAGCAGCAGAAGCAGCATTCTTTCGAACTCTGCATTCAGATGTTTATATCTTTCCTTTTCTTCTTTGCTTTTCACTTCTCTTCTTTTCACAGCTATTTGTAAGACCTTCTCAGACAGCCATTTTGCTTTTTTGCATTTCTTTTCCATGGGGATGGTCTTGATCCCTGTCTCTGTACAATGTCATGAACCTCCATCCATAGTTCATCAGGCACCCTGTCTATCAGATCTAGTCCCTTAAATCTATTTCTCACTTCCACTGTATAATCTTAAGGGATTTGATATAGGTCATACCCAAATGGTCTAGTGGTTTTCCCCACTTTCTTCAGTTTAAGTCTGAATTTTGCAATAAGGAGTTCCTGATCTGAGCCACAGTCAGCTTCTGGTCTTGTTTTTGCTGATTGTATAGAGCTTCTCCATCTTTGGCTGCAAAGAATACAATCAATCTGATTATGGTGTTGGCCATCTGGAGATGTCCATGTGTAGAATCTTCTCTTGTGTTGTTTGAAGAGGGTGTTTGCTATGACCAGTGTGTTCTCTTGGCAAAACTCTATTAGCCTTTGCCCTGCTTCATTCTGTACTTGAAGGCCAAATTTGCCTGTTATTCCAGATGTTTCCTGACTTCCTACTTTTGCATTCCAGTCCTCTATAATGAAAAGGACATCTTTTTTGGATGTTAGTTCTAGAAGTTCTTGTAGGTCTTCATAGAACCGTTCAACTTCAGCTTCTTGAGCATTACTGGTTGGGGCATAGACTTGGATTACCGTGATTTTGAATGGTTTGCCTTGGAAATGAACAGAGATCATTCTGTTGTTTTTGAGATTGCATCCAAGTACTGCATTTTGGACTCCTGTTGATTATAATGGCTACTCCATTTCTTCTAAGGGATTCTTGCCCACAGTAGTAGATATAATGGTCATCTGAGTTAAATTCACCCATTCCAGTCCATTTTAGTTCGCTGATTCCTAAAATGTTGACGTTCACTCTTGCCATCTCCTGTTTGGCCCCTTCCAATTTGCCTTGATTCATGGTCCTAACATTCCAGGTTCCTATGCAGTATTGCTCTTTACAGCATTGGACCTTGCTTCTATCACCAGTCGCATCCACAACTGGATGTTGTTTTTGCTTTGTCTCTGTCTCTTCATTCTTTCTGGAGTTCTTTCTCCACTGATCTCCAGTAGCATATTGGGCACCTGCTGACCTGGGAAGTTCATCTTTCAGTGTCCTATCTTTTTGCCTTCTTATACTGTTCATGGGGTTTTCAAGGCAAGAATACTGAAGTGGTTTGCCGTTCCCTTCTCCAGGACCACATTTTGTCAGAACTCTCTGCCAAGCCCTGTCCATCTTGGGTGGCCCTGTACGACATGGCTTGGCTTCTTAGACAAGGTTGTGGTCTGTGTGATTAGATTGGTTAGTTTTCTGTGTTAGTGGTTTCAGTGTGTCTGCCCTCTGATGCCCTCTCTCAGCACCTAGCATCTTTCTGGTGTTTCTCTTACCTTGTACGTAGGGTATCTCTTCATGGTTGCTCCAGCAAAGTGCAGCTGCTGCTCCTTACATTGGACATGGGATATCTCCTCCTGGCTGCTCACCAGAGATCACTTATTGACAGGGTAATCATTGCAGCACTATTTGTAGTATCAAAAAGTTGAATATAATGGAAATGTCCATTATAATGTCAAAATATAATATAATGTCAATGGGAGAGTGGGTAGACAAATGAAGAAATGTGAATATAATGGATTACTGTTCATCATCAAGAAAAGATTGAGGTGGTCTTTGTGTATTGGTGTGGAATGATTTGTAAGATATATTAGGTGAGAAATGGCAGGTATAGAACAGAATAGTGAGTTATCATTTGTGTAAATAAAAGATGGTGAATGTATGCCTTATACAAATTCGCTTATATATTTCTGCAAGAAAAAGTAGGAAGGTGATGATGATGATGCCTCTGGAGGGAGAACTGAGTTTCTGGAGCACGTAGTTGGGAGGGAGTCTTCACTGTATATCACTGAATGCTTTTTGAATTGTGAACTATCTGAAGGTATTACCCATTCCAATTCCAAAATAAATAAATTACACTTAAAAAGATATTTAGAAAGGGAGAGAAGTAGAAAACCCTCAGTGCTTCAAAAAGTGAAAACTAAAAATGTTTGACTATAAATTAGATTCAGTAAATGCAGCACACCCATATCCAGCATAAGTGGAGCATAGCATCTCTTGCACCATTTTCAGCCCTCTGCCCCCCAACTCAGGTAGACTGGGCCTTGATTTGCCTGCCCTCAACTCCCTCCCCACCACTTTGCACTCCTCCAGCCCCAAGCCAAGCTGTCTGCCTGAGATTCTCCTCTAGGCTTCTGTATTCTTCACACCCAGGGGAGAGCACTAAGCCGAGGGCATCCTGTATTTCTCTGGTGGGCATCACTGATAGGAGCAATTGTTTGGAGAGTGAAAGAGTAGTTGAGACTCTTAATTTTGGAAAATTAGACTAGGACAGAAGAAAACAAAGCAACGTAGGAGGTTTTCACCTGTAGAGTAGTCTAATAGGGTGGATGAGAAGAAGTGGTATAGTAATATGTCACAGAAGGAAGGAGAACCACGTACTTGTCACACTTTGGCTGAATTTTTCTCTTCCCAGAGCTCCTTAGTTGATGCCTTATTAACATCAGAGGAGATGTGATGACTTGTCATATTCAGTCCTGACTATTGAAATGAAAAGGATAGAAAATGAAAAGTATGGAAAATGAAAACCAATTGCATTCTTTAATTTTAGTCATCCTATTCTTGGAGCATATCGAATACTACTTTGGGTTCTTTCATTGTTCAGGTTATTAATAACAAAGAGCCAAAGTATTTCACATTCCTAAAGAGTCTTTCATCTCAAAGGAGCCAAGGTAATTCACTAATTCAGTTACCTACATTTGGTAATTATTTGAGGATCACTTCACCCAGGGGTGAATTTCGACGAGTTGTGTGACATAGCCAATAGTCACTTCATTCTCTAGTCAGTGTGGAAGGAAATGAATAGCTAATGTGAATGTCCTCCTGAAGGATTTGCCCAGTGAAAACTTCAGGGAGATGGATGCTGAAAGAATGTAATTAACTGCCCGAAATTAATACCTCCAACCTTACTCAAGGTTTCCTGACCTCTTTACTAGAGTCAGGGTGGAGAGGTGTCTTCTCTCAGAACGGGGCTTGCTAGTAGCTGAGAGACCTGTGAACAGCAGTCACTCTGTTGCTGTATTTTTTGACTGATAATAAATGGTTTTGTATTTTTAATTTGTTCCTATGTATTCAGTGTTAGGATATAGAAATACAATTAATTTTTTTCCATTGTTGCAATTGATTTTTGTATGTTGATCTTGTTATCAGTGAACTTGCTGAATGCACTTATTAGTTCAAAGGATTTTTTTTCTTTTTTTGAGATTCCTTGGGATTTCTATGTAGACCATAATGGCATCTGCAAATAGGGGCAGTTTTAGTTCTTCATTTTGTATCTGTATGCCTTTTATTTCATTTTCTTGCTGTATCAAGCTGGCTAGATCATGGCTGAGTAATAGTGTTGGTAGCAGACATCCTCGTAGGCATCCTTACCTTGGACCTGATCTTAGGGGGAAAGCTTTCAGTCCTCTAGAGTTAAATATAATGTTAGTTTTTTCATAAATTTTTTTTATCAAATTTAGAAAATTTCCTGCTATCCTACTTTTCTGAGTTTTTATCATCAATGGGTGTTGAATTTTGGTCAAATGCTTTTTTTGTATCAGTTGATACACACTTGTGACTTTTCCTCTTGAATTTATTAGTGTGATGGGTTACATTGGTTGATTTGTGAACAGCAGGCTTTCTGATACTATCTCATTTTAAAGTTCATTTATAAGGAGTAGTATCTTAATCATGTGACCCTATTTTGTGGGGAGAGAATGTGGGGATCAGAAGCTAGAGGTCTCCTAGCAAACAGCATGCAGCTCAGTCCACCTCACTGAATGCAGTTCCTTTTTTCTCCTTTCCACCTACTCTCTACTATCATCCAGAGGTCAGGAAAATGCTGCTAGCTTGATAACTGCCTAATCCCCATGAGACTGGTCATCAGACAGTATACCATGGAGTGTGGCCACTGCGAAACTTGTGTTTATGGGAGCACACTCACCAGTCACCACTTCTCAGAGAGAATCACTCCACTTCTCTTCTGCATTCCAGATAGCATATGTGTGTATCTTATTACCAGAAGCTAAATCTCATCTAGATCCCTAGCAGAAAGGAAGTTGGGAAAATATGGTTTTATGCCTTCCCAGCCCCTGTGATCCACAGGGGAGCATAGAAAAGGGTGGAAATAGAAGCTGAGGACCAAGGGGTAGGATCTAGCACTCTTTTCTACCTCGATGAATCTTACAGAAACCAGGGACCTTCCATTGTCTTTTCACAATTACTCTCCCTTAAGTCTCTTAATTTTTTTTTTTTTTTCTTTTTTAAAACGGAACACATTCACACCTTTTGTTCCCATCCTGCACTTAGGTATGTGCTTTATTCAAGATGCACAGCCATCCTCCAAGATGCCGGCCAACATCCAGGACACCCGTTTTCTTCTCCCTCCTTTTCCCTGTCTCCCTCCAACAAGTTCTCAGCATCTCAGTCTCTTAATTTTTAATGCCATCTTTTTTGTTTTATTTCTCATATCACCATTCAAAAACCCATTCAGAAGGAAGTATTTGCAGTCTAATTGGGGTGGGAAAGTCGAGTGGAAAAAGAAAGAGACAAGATGCAATGCAAATCAAATATATTCTGTTTCAGTGATGTATTTGAATGAGCTGTGTTCATGTAGAAATATTTGAGAATGTGAGAAAGGAAGGCAGACAGAGCCTGACTGTCTTCAGAAGAGTCTGAATTTTGGCAGCTGGGAGTGGTTGGATTGGCACCTGTGGATTGGAGATTGGGTACAGAGTGAACAAGAGTTAAAGACTAGGGCTCACAGGGTATCTGTGGCTCAGGGATGGGACATGACCCTACAGAGTGAGAGGAAGACAGGCAGTGATCACACTCAGAGAAACAGCTGGAGAATTTGAGTGGAACAAGCTGCAACTCGATTGTCAAGTCAAAGTTGATATCAAGTCTGTTGGGAAAGAGAACTTGGAGTCAGTGTCTGAGATTGCTCCAGGGACTCTGACCATGTAAGCCTCAGCTGTGCTGATTTGAGGTGGCTTAGTGTAGAGGAGAAGGAAATGGCAATCCACTCCAGTGTTCTTGCGTGGAGAATCCCAGGGACGGGGGAGCCTGGTGGGCTGCTGTCTATGGGGTCGCCCAGAGTTGGACATGACTGAAGCGACTTAGCAGCAGCAGCAACAGCAGTGTAGAGGGGAGCCTTCTATAATGAGAGGGCCCTGCTTGGATCATTTTCTGGGGTTTTGAAGCTACCTCTGTGGATGGGTGTGGGATTTTGTCAGACAAAGGCTGATTTCCAAGGTCTCAAGAACCTTGTGGTTTAGCTCTTTCGCCAGGGCTCAGGTGAGATGTTCTGCTGAGAGACAGCTTGATTAGGAATCCAAGTGTGGGAACAGCTCAGGAGTTTTTTTCCGTTTCTCTCCCTTCCTCTCATTCTCTCTCCCCTCCAGCCTTCCTCTCTGCCTCCATTGTCTCCCGCCCTCCCTCCCTCCGTCTCCGTTTCTTCCTTCCTTCCTCCCTTTGGAAGGGCTCTCTTTCCCACGTGGAAGGCTATTGAATCCTTGGGTACAGTGGTGCATGGAGCCAGACGGGTCAGAGAGGTCAGGGCTGTGGGAGGAGCCACTGAGTGACAAGACACTTCTTAATGGACACAGCTCCTCAGCTTCCTGCGGTCTCTATTACAGCCCAGAGAGCAGCCGCCACAGGGCGCTCAGGCTCATTAGTTATTCTTTTCAAGTTTTTTATAATTTAAAAATTTTTTGGCTGTGCTGGGTCTTCGATGCTATGCGCAGGGTTTCTCTAGCTGTGGAATGCGGGGGCTCCTCTCTGGTTGTGTTGTGCAAGCTTCTCATTGTGGTGGCTTCTCTTGTTGTAAAGCATGGGCTCTCAAACTCCGTCTCAGCAGTTGCGGTCTGTGGTCTCAGTAGTTCTGGGGGAAAAGCTTAGTTGCCCTGCAGCATGAGCAATCTCCCTGGAGCAGAGATGGAACCTGTGTCCCCTGCATTGGCAGGCAGATTCTTAACCACTGAGCCACTAGGAAAGTCTTCATTAGTTCTTTTCCGGGGGTTAAACCAGCTGGGTGGCTGGTTTTTTTCCTGCAGGGGTCAGGGCACTTTCACTGCTTGATAGGTAGGTGAGTGTCTGTAAGTGTGGGCTGTTGTTTCCAAGGACCCAAAGAGCATCAGCAGATCCATTGGCAATGTTAGAAAACTGTCATCTCAGGACCAGCAGTGTGCCCCATCTGTCCTTTTCACATGTGAAGAATTAAACATTTTTCTATGCCAGTGATTTTCAAATTATTTTAGCCTTTACATTCTTTTTTTCTTTCCTCCAAATGAAATCTTACTTGGAAATTCCATGTAAAAATTAAATAGAACAGGAACTTTTCGAATTGACTAAGTGGTCAAGTTCAGATACTTATATATTCATCCCCTCACTCCGTTGAATTACATCCAAAATTTTTCTAGAATTTTAAAGCACTGTGTTATGTGTTTTTAAAGCTGCTTATTACTCTTACTCAGTTTTAAGGGGAAAGAAACTAAGGCACGAAGGGACTAAAGAACTTTGCCAAGACCATGCTATAAGCTTGAATCAGTCAGAAACTGTACTCAGCTGATCTGAAGATTGGTCTAAATAAGACAGGCTTTCTTTTCTTCTCATCTAACAAGAAGTAGTCAGTGTAGGGCTGATGTGGTGGTGCCATGAGGTTTAGGGGGACCCAAACTCCTGGCAGCTCGCCATCCCCTAGGATAGACCCTCATCTCATGTTTATAGTATGGTTTCCGGACCTCCAGCCATCTGATTAGCATCTGGAAGATGTAGAAAGAGGAAAGACAGTCCCTGTAATGGGGGCTTTCTGGAAAGCCTCTGTCACTGTTACCTACATTTCAAGCAAGTCATAAACAATTTTAGTCTGGGAATCCTGTCATTCCCAGCAATGAAGGAGCTCTGCCAGTGATGAAGGGGAGAGTCTATACTGGGGGAACTAATAGTCTGCCAGAAATATGATGCCCAAACCCTGTAAGTGAGCACATATCCTGGTTCATCCTGATTGCAGACAGTCTGCTGACAGAGTTAATATTTTAGCATCTAAATGTATGTTTTTCCTGTTCAGAAAAGGCTCAACTATCCTTTGTTAAGTTCACATTTTTAATTTAGAAAATGAAATAACCTAATAAATAAAATAACCTAATTTGATGGGACGCCAGATACTTGACATGGACTAAGAAGAGCTGGATTCAGCTCCACCCCTTAGA
Source organism: Bison bison bison (assembly GCF_000754665.1). NCBI lineage: Eukaryota > Metazoa > Chordata > Mammalia > Artiodactyla > Bovidae > Bison > Bison bison. Next base: position 265,231 of record NW_011494613.1, on the reverse strand, counting down.
CAGGCCCCTTCATTGTCCAGGCTCAGTTTCCCCTTCGATAAAAAGAGGAAATTAGACTGACAAGCACTGTGAACACTTCCAAGTCAAGCATCCTGCTATGATACTATGTCTGCTGCTCCTGTCCCCTTTCCTCTGTCCTCACTTGGATTGGAATGTGACCAACCAGTGCTGCCAGTTGCTGGGCAAGAACTCATAGAAGTCATCTGTCCCTTTTCTTCTATCAGAAAGAATCACAATATAAATCAGCCTGTTCTAGGTGTCACTGAAGATTTGTCTTCTAGACCCTAGAAAGTTGTCCTAATGTAGGTCTTCACCTAAAATGCCTCCAGCTGTAATTTATCGCCTGTTTGCTCTTGCTTTTATTTGATCATGTGATTTGTGTCTATTGTTATAGGAAAACCTCAGACAAAATCAGAATTGCCATAGGATAGAGAACATTTTCCAAAGGAAGATATGGGATCCAGATTGCTCATTGTCTGTCCATGAGTTCACTTATTAGCTCATCCAGTCAGTTAAAAAACCTGGGTGCCTGCTATGTGCAAATCACTTCATGGAAGAGAGGGGCTTCGACTCTGACCTGATCAATGCGGCTGATAAAAGTGCTCTTGTGTGCCTGTCTCTGTCCCACGTGCATCACATTCTCATTTGATCTTCACAACAACCGTATGATGTCGGTATTTATCATGGGATTCGAGAGTCCCTTGGACTGCAAGGAGATCCAGCCAGTCCATTCTGAAGGACATCAGCCCTGGGATTTCTTTGGAAGGAATGATGCTAAAGCTGAAACGCCAGTACTTTGGCCACCTCATGTGAAGAATTGTCTCATTGGAAAAGACTCTGATGCTGGGAGGGATTGGGGGCAAGGGGAGAAGGGGACGACAGAGGATGAGATGGCTGGATGGCGTCACTGACTCGATGGACGTGAGTCTGAGTGAACTCCGGGGGTTGGTAATGGACAGGGAGGCCTGGCGTGCTGCAATTCATGGGGTCACAAAGAGTCGGACACGACTGAGTGACTGATCTGATCTGATCTGATCTGTTGCTTTTGTCTGCCTCCTTTTGGCTGGAGAGGCTCCACAATACCCCTTCCTTAATCATTTATTAACCTAATTTTGAGGACATCTATTATGTGCTAGGCACTAGGTATATGACTGAACAAAACAGAAAGGGTTTATCTGACAGACCTGCCTGATCGTCTCCCAAGCTCATGACCCAAGTCTGGCCCATCAGGAAGCATATATATATATATTTTTTTTTTTTTTTTTTAACGGTGATTGGGCCAGGGACTGGGAGCATCAAGTAGGGCTGGTTAGCCTCATACTGTGCCACATGATCCAACTCTGGTTGCTGGAAAAGAGAGAGCTTCTCTTTATTCATTTGAGCCTTAGATTCAGACTGGAGCCTTAGTTCTCTTTATTCATTTGAACCACTGTTATACTTGCCAGTTTCATAAGCAAATAAAATTGTTTTTAGCTTAAGTTATTAGCTTGAACCACATAAAATTGCCATTTTTGCAGATTGGATATCAACAATTTCATCTGATTTACCTTAATGACTTGATTTTCTGCTGCCTGCAATTGAAGAAATCCTGACAAATATGGTAGTATCATTACCTCCAGCTTAGATGAGGAAAATTGAGGCTCAGAGTATTTATTAGCCCAGGGTCATTCAGCAACTCAACATAGTGAGAACTGAATCCCAGGTGGCTTCAAAGTCTGTGTTCTCGGTTGCCCTGGTATGAGTCCCATAACGTCAGACAAGGGCTGAAGAGAAGAGACTGCTACTCGAGGGTGGTCTGCAGACTGTACCCTACTGGTCCTCGAGGAGGTAAGACGTGCTGCCCAGGAGGTGACCCAGTGTGTCACTAGCACTCTCTTTAATTCAGCTGACAATTTTTAATAGCAAGATTCTCTCAGTGAAGTAATCAGTGTGTTGATTTGGATTCTGGTGCCTGCTCCTTAAACAGTACCCTCATGGATTGGCCTCAAACTGTTTTGGGGACCAGCACTTGGAGGAGCACTGGTGTAGAGGACCCTTGGGTTTGCTGCCCAGGGGATAACCATCCTCCAGTCTCTTGGGACTTGCACAGAAGCCATGTCTATGCCATGTGATACTGACCCTCTCTTTGTTAGTCATAACTGATTTGTTCAGGTCATTTGTTTGAGCCCAGTTAGACCAACTGGATTTTTTTTGTCTAAGAGTATGGAATCTTAAAAAAGAAAGGAACCAAGAGATGTTAAGTCTTTGAGCTACCAAAAACAGGAGAATAAGCCTAGAAATTTGTGTTTTCATGTTTCTGGCTGTGGTTCTTGCACTTCTGGAGTGCAACTTGTCAAGTTTTCCTTACCTTTTATAAGATTGCTAATATCCTTTCAAGTAAATTAGTTTTCGTCTTAAGCTAGTTAGAATTAGTTTCAAAAGAACCTTAAGTTATATTGTTGAAAAATATAGGGAAGACCACATGTTTATGACTTAGGATTCTGTTTGTAATTTCAGTTATTTGCTAGACTATATGAGAGTGTCCCTAACAATTCTAGATTTTAGTGTTAGCTGAAAATGTTGCTACCTGATCTGGGGCACGGCTGTGACATGGAAACAAAAATGTACATCATCAATTACCCTTGGTAACTAAAGACTCTGATACAGACTGAACATCTAAATTAAAGTAAATAAATAATCAACCTTTGTTAGTTTAGCTATAGATAAACAGAACCTAAATGAATGAACTGACTCATTGCTAACATTAGAAACATTACTACTTTGGGGCTATAGCACTGACATCAGCCATCTAGCTGGCTTTAAAAGAAGAATGACTATTTGTTCTGGGAAAACAAGCATCATCTCACAGCTAAGTTCAAACAACAAGTTCTTGAATTCAGTTGGTTTGGGGAAAATATAGGATGGATATACAAGCTGAATCCTGTTATGACTTGGCCATATCTTTTTAGATATAATATTTGATTAAAAATAGTATTTGGATATCTTCTGAGATCATCTCACTATTTGAAATTGCAAGTCCTATTAGAGGCAGCTCCTTCTGGGTTGGTGAAAGAAGCAGTGAAAAATGGAAGCTTGAACACGCATCTTTAGCAGCTGGAAGGCGCTGCCTGGAGTGATGGCAGAAGGAGAAAGGGAGCAAACACAGCGTGCCTGCTGCTCTTACTGCAGTGGAGGAAATACAGCACTGGATGGTGCTGGGAGAGGCTTCATAAGCTTGACGCTTTCATCATGTATTTCTGAATCCAGATGATTATCTCTTACATGTTCACCTAGAACCTCTGCGATCTTGGTTTTGAATGGCTTAATCTATTTTAAAGGATATCCAGAAGTGATCAAGATAATTCTTATATTCTTTCGCTCTTCCTATTTAAACATTAAAGTGCTTATAGTAATAGACATCTTTGCTTGCATAGCCAAGAGGTTCACCTACAAATGCTTTCTGTATAGAAAAAAAACTTGAACCTGAGATACAAATATCTAATTCCTTACATTTAAAACCTCTTCTTAGACAGTTTCTGTTTAAAATCCCGTGATTTATATGCAGAGTTCTTTTTTCTTAATTGTATCGCTGGACATATATTAGATATAATCTATAAGACTCTCAACATGATATCATATATCCAATATTTTTATTGTACTAAATTTCAGGGCTAATTTAAGTCTAAACTCTTTATTTTAGAAAATCAGTAACAGCAACTAATTAGCACATCTCATTCTGGATGTATTTGCCAACCAATTTCAGAGACTCATTTGCCTGTTAAGAGATTTTATTGAACACCAGCACCACAGTCTCTCCTTTTTTTCTAGTAAACAGCTCATGCTTATTATCTTATTACAGGAATGCCACTGGTTAAATCAGGCTCTGAATATAAATAGCCATATTACTGCCATCAGGCATCAATGTTTATTTAGTGGCTGTGAGTCATGCATACCTCTTTGATCGGGTTTGGAATGAGCTGTTGCAGTTTTTGTTCAAAAAGGTTATTTGCAAAGGCTACAGAAGTATCAGTTAGATTAAACATGAAATTAATCAGTGTGGAATTTTATCAGCCATTTCTGCCACCAAACACCAGGTGTCAAGAGCATGTGCAAATGAGGGCTGAACATAATGAAGCTGGAGGACAGCTTGGTAGGGAGATCAGAAAGGATTCCAAGAGGTGTACCATGCTCAGAGACAAAAGATGAAGGGAGGGAGGAAGGAAGGAAGGAAACACTGGAAGCGTAGTAAATCATCCTGAACTCCTTGGCAGTTTCACATAGCATATCAAATATCCCAGTATATGGAATGCAAGTCAGATGACCCAAGTTGATCTGAGCTCTGCCCTGCCCAGTGATCTTTGGAAAACTACTTAATGCATACACATATTGCATAGCATACATGAATTAAAAAGCATCCATACATAATGTAATACATATACATATATATTTGTATCTATGCACAACCCACTTGCCAATGCAGGAGACATAGATGTGGGTTCAGTCCCTGGGTTGAACAGATCCCCTGCAGGAGGGCATGGCAACCCAGACTAATATTCTTGCCTGGAGAATCCCTTGGACAGAGGAGTCTGGTGGGCTATTGTCCATGGGATTGCAAAGAGTCAGACATGACTGAAGCAACTTAGCATATATATATACAGACACAGACACATATAACATATATATGTCTTTAGATTTAACGTGTCTTTAGACTAAAAATATCAGCGAGAGATTGACCCAAGATAGGTTTTATATGGTTTTAGTTGATTAAACTCTGTTGGTGGAGGAGATGTGGTCCTTCAACTAGAGGGCTCACTCAAACTGGGTCCATCCATTTGTCCAGCATTGAGTGGATACACTTGTCAGGCACATGTGCTGAGAGAGGCCTGTGAATAATTATAACTTTCCATGTTTAGTACTATGATGACTGCCACCATAAATTCCTGGTGACCTCATTCTCAACCTGGACTTCATCACTGCTCAGCAGTTCTATAGGCTTCTACTGGGTGGTTCTCCCAGCCACTGTCCCCACTACCTATTTCTGACATTCCCCACTCTCATCAAGCTTCTGACTTCCAGCTTCCAGTTCCTCGTACTCTCAGTAGATGATCTAACCTTCCCTACAGTGAAAATACATTTTACCTACATTCATGCTTATATTCTCCTTCTTCCTCATTCTCATCACAGGGAATGTCTTTCCTCTTAGACAGTTGTTGTACCTATGATTTGGATGCCATTTCTTTTAAGTCTTTTCTTCATCCAGAATCTTCCATTCTTTCCTCTCAACTAGCTCTTTCTCATCAGCAGATAAAAATACTTAGTCTTTCTAAACTTAGAAAATCCTCCTTTGAAGAATTACAGAACCAACTAGAAAACAAGGTTTAAAATGGCAATAAGTACATATATATCAATAATTACTTTAAATGTCAATAGACTAAATTTTGTGATCAAAAGCCATAGAATGGTGTGCGTGAGTGCTAAGTTGCTTCAGTTGTGTCTGACTCTTTGTGACCCTATGAACTGTAGCCCCCTCAAGCTCCTCTGTCTATAGGATTCTCTAGGCAAGAATATTGGAGTGAGTTGCCATGCCCTCCTCCAGGGGATCTTCCCAATCCAGGGATTGAACTTGCGTCTCCTGGGTCTCCTGCAATGGGCAAGCAGGTTCTTCACCACTAGGCCACCTGGGAAGCCCCATGGAGTGGCAGATGGGATTAAAAAACAAGAAACTACAAACTTAATTGATGTCTAAGATACTACATACAAAAAACCCCAGAATACACATTCTTTTCAAGTTTGGTTGGAATGTTCTCTAGGAAAGACCACATACTAGGTTACAAAAACAAGTCTCAATAAATTTAAGAGGATAGAAATTATTTCAAGCATCTTTTCTGACCACAACAGTATGAAATTAGAAGTCAACCACAGAAAGAAAACAGAGAACAAACACAAGGAGGCTAAGTCACATGCTACTTAAAAACCAGCGGGTCAACAGTAAAAGAAATCAGAGAATACCTCAAGACAAATGACAGTGAAAATACAGCCTTACAGAATCTGCAGAATGCAGCAAAAACAGGTCTAAGAGGGAAGTTCATAGTGATACAGGCCTTCCTCAAGAAACAAGAAGAACCTCAAGTAAGCCACCTCGTCTACCACCAAAAAGAATTCAACAAATAAAACCCAAATTAAGCAGAAGGAAAAAATAATAAAAGGTCAGAGAGGAAAATAATTATATAGAGACCAGAAAAAAATAATTAAAAAGATCAATAAAACCAAGAACGAGTGTTTTAAAAAGTTAAACAATTTGACAAACCTCTAGTCAGGCTCACCAAGAAGAAAAGAGAGAGGACATACATAAAATAAAAAATGAAAGAGAAGAAATAACAACCGACACTGCAGAATTATAAAAAATCAGAAGAGAATACTCCGAACAGTTGTATGCTAACCAATTGGACAACCTAGAAGAATCAGACAAGTTTCTGGAAACATACAGCCTGCCAAAACTGAGATAACAAGAAATGAATCACTTGAATAGATCAACTACTAGAAGTTTAATCTATAGTAATAATTAAAATTATTTAATTTTAACTCAGCAGTGGCCACAGGACTGGAAAAGGTCAGTTTTCATTCCAGTCCCAAAGGCAATGCCAAAGAATGCTCAAACTACTGCACAATTGCACTCATCTCACACGCTAGGAAAGTAATGCTCAAAATTCTCCAAGCCAGGCTTCAGCAATACGTGAACTGTGAACTTCCAGATGTTCAAGCTGGTTTTAGAAAAGGCAGAGAAGCCAGAGATCAAATTGCCAACATCCTCTGGATCATCAAAAGAGCAAGAGAGTTCCAGAAAAACATCTATTTCTGCTTTATTGACTACGCCAAAGCCTTTGACTGTGTGGATCACAATAAACTGTGGAAAATTCTGAAATAGATGGGAATACCAGACCACCTGATCTGCCTCTTGAGACACCTATATGCAGGTCAGGAAGCAACAGTTAGAACTGGACATGGAACAACAGACTGGTTTCAAATAGGAAAAGGAGAACGTCAAGGCTGTATAATGTCACCCTGTTTGTTTAACTTCTATGCAGAGTACATCATGAGAAATGCTGGGCTGGAAGAAGTACAAGCTGGAATCAAGATTGCCGGGAGAAATATCAATAACCTCAGATATGCAGATGACACCACCCTTATGGCAGAAAGTGAAGAGGAACTAAAAAGCCTCTTGATGAAAGTGAAAGAGGAGAGTGAAAAAGCTGGCTTAAAGCTCAACATTCAGAAAACGAAGATCATGGCATCTGGTCCCATCACTTCATGGGAAATAGATGGGGAAACAGTGGAAACAGTGTCAGACTTTATTTTTTTGGGCTCCAAAATCACTGCAGATGGTGATTGCAGCCATGAAATTAAAAGATGCTTACTCCTTGGGAGGAAAGTTATGACCAACCTC
>NW_011494613.1:235355-257708 GCF_000754665.1 Bison bison bison | reverse complement strand
GAAGAATTGATGCTTTTGAACTGTGGTGTTGGAGAAGATTCTTGAGAGTCCCTTGGACTGCAAGGAGGTCCAACCAGTCCATCCTAAAGGAGACCAGTCCTGGGTGTTCACTGGAAGGACTGATGCTGAGACTGAAACTCCAATACTTTGGCCACCTCATGCGAAGAGTTGACTCATTGGAAAAGACCCTGATGCTGGGAGGGATTGGGGGCAGGAGGAGAAGGGGACGACAGAGGATGAGATGGCTGGATGGCATCACTAACTTGATGGACATGAGTTTGGGTAAACTGTGGAAGTTGGTGATGGACAGGGAGGCCTGGCGTGCTGCAATTCATGGCGTCACAAAGATTCGGACAGGACTGAGCGACTGAACTGAATAATTGAAATAGATACTCCTTGCAGACAAGCGTCCTAGACCAACTGAATAGGTTCACTGGGGAATTCTACCAGTGAACTGAAATTCTTCCAAACAAAAAAAGAGGGAACACTCCCAAATTTATTCTGTGAAGCCACCATCACCCACCCTGATACTAAAACCAAACAAAGACATTACAAAATTAAGAGAAAAAAAATTATAGGACAATATCTTTCATGAGTACAGATGCAAAAATCATCAAAAAAATATTCAGAAACCAAGTCCAACAGCACATAAAAAGGATCATACACCATGACAAAGTTGTTTTCACCTAAGGTCACAAGGATAGTTCAACATATGCAAATCAATCATGTGATACATCACATGAACAAAAGGAAAGACAAAACACATGATCATCTCAATAGATGCAGAAAAAGTATCTGACAAAATTCAACATCCATTCTTGATAAAAAACTCACGAAAATGGGTATAGTGAGAAAATAGCTCAACATAGTAAAAGCCGTTTATGACATCCCCATCGCCAACTTAATACTCAGTGGTGAAAAACTGAAAGCCTTCCTGCTGTATTTGGGAAGAAAACAAGGATACCCGCTCCCACCACTTCTATTCAACATAGTAATGGAAGTCCTAGTCACAGCAATCAGATAAGAGAAAGAAAAGTATACAAAGTGGAAGAGAAGAGGTAAAACTATCACTTTTTGAAGGTGACATGATACTCTCTATAAAAAACCTTAATGTTTCTACCCTACAACTATTTGAACTAATGAATTCAGCAAGGTAGCAAGATACAAGATTAATGTACAGAAAGCTGTTGCATTTCTTTACACTAATGATGTAATATCAGAAAGTAAAACAGCCCAATTTAAAATCACATCAAAAAAAGAAAATATCTAGGAATAAACTTATCCAAGAAGGTTAAAGACCTATACACTGAAAACTGTAAAACACTGATAAAAGAGATTGAAGATGATTCAAAGAAATGGAAAGATAATGCCATACTCTTTGATAGGAAGAATTCATATTGTTAAAATGGTTATATTACTCAAAGCAGTCTACAGATTGGAACAACAAAAGACCTAGAATTGCCAAGGTAGTCCCAAGTTAAAAGAACAAAACCAGAGGCATAACCCTCTCAGACTTCAGATTATATTACAAAGCTACAGGAATCAAAACAGTGTGCTATTGACACAAAAAGAGACATATAGATCAATGAAACAGAATAGAGATCCCAGAAATAAACCCACACTTATGGTCAGTTAATCTCTAACAAAAGTGGAAGTGAAGTCACTGAGTCGTGTCTGATTCTTTGTGACCCCATGGACTGTAGCCTACCAGGCTCCTCTGTCCATGGGATTTTCCAGGCAATAGTACTGGAGTGGATCGCCATTTCCTTTTCCAGGGCATCTTCCCAACCCAGGGACTGAACCCAGGTCTCCCACATTGTAGACGGATGCTTTACCGTCTGAGCCATCAAAGGAGGTAAGAATATACAATGGAGAAAAGAGTCTTTTCAACAAGTCCTGGGAAAGCTAAACAACTACATGTAAATCAAATAGAACACTCCCTCACAGCATATGCAAAAATAAATTCAAAATGGTTTAAAGGCCTAAATATAAGACATGCCAATACAACATTGTAAATCAATTATACTTTAATAAGACAACAAAAATGAGACATGACACCAAAAAGATGATAATAAAAACATTCTTAGACATTAATTATAGCAATATTTTCTTAGATACATCTCCTAAGGCAATAGAAATAAAAACAAAAATAAACAAATGGGGCGTAAATGGTTTTTCACAGCAAAGGAAGCCATTAGCAAAATGAAAAGACAAGGTATGGAGTAAGAGAAAATATCTGCAAGCAGTGTGGCCAATAAGGGGTTAATACCACAATTATACAAACAGCTCATACAACTCAATGTTGAAAAAATAGACAACCCAATCAATAAATGGACAGAAGGTCTGAAAAGATATATTTCCAAAGAAGATATACAGATGGCCAACAGTAATATGAAAAGATGCTCAACATCACTAATTATTAGAGAAATGCAACTCAAAACCCACAATGAGTTATCACTTCACGCTAGTCAGAAGAGCTATCGTCAAAAGTCTACAAATAATAAATTCTAGAGAGGGTGTGGAGAAAAGGAAACCCTCCTCCACTGTGGTGGGAGTGTAAATTGGTGCAGCCACTATGTGAAGCAGTATAGAATTTTCTTAAAAAGCTAAAAATAGAGCTACCTTATTATCCAGCAATCCCACTCCTGGTTATATATCCAGAAAAGACAAAAAGTCTAATTTGAAAGGAGACATGCACTCTAATGTTCATAGCCACACTATTTTACAATAGCCAAGATACGGAAACAACCCAAGTGCCCATCAATAGACACTTAAGAAGTGTCTTAAGAAGATGTGGTAGAAATAAAATATTTATCAGAAAAAAGAGTGAAATGTCATTTGTAGCATCATGGATAAACCTAGGGAATATTATTCTTAGTGAAGTAAGTCACAGAGAAAGACAAATATTATAAAATATCACTTATATGTGAAATATAAAAAATAGTACAAATGAATCTATATGCAAAAGCAACAGACTCATAGAAAACAAACTTACAGTTACCAAAGGGGCAAGGAGGGGAGAAAGGATACTTTAGGAATATGGGATTAACAGATACAAACTACCATACATAAAATAGACTAAAAAAACAACAAGGATTTGCTGGAGGCACAGGGGACTATATTCAACATCTTGTAATAACCTATAATGGAAAATTATCTTTAAAATATGAATATATATAATCTGGGCAAACTCCAGGAGATAGTGAAGGACAGGGAAGCCTGGCATGCTGCAGTCCATGGGGTCCCAAAGAGTCAGACATGACTTAGCAACTGATCAACAACAACTGATTACTTTGCTGTACACCTGAAACTAACACAACATTGTAAATCAACTATACTTCAAAAGACCCTCTTTTGACAGTACCCTTCTTTAGGTATCTTCCGTTCTTGTCACAGACAAGCTTCTACTCTATGTTGCATAGTGTTCTCTGGGAGACTTTGACTCACAGATTTGCATGCAGGTGGCTGCTCTTAGAAACCACCCTGGGAGTGGGATGAAGGAGACAGGACCGGCAGTGTGGTTTCATACTGACATCATCCAGTTCTAGGGAACTCAAGCTGGGATGATCTTGCAGAAATGACCTGTACTGAGGCAGAGAGGACAGGCCTTTGCAATCCCACATCAATCTGTCACTGCATGCACATGATAGGTGCATAGACTTGGGTAAGTTAGTTTCCTTTGATAGAGGATCATTCTTGGAGAGGGATTTGGCCATGGCCACCAGCAGGCAGCAATTCTGATGGCTGGGGGAGTCAGTGCTTCATTCTCAGAGAGGGCTTCTGGGGGGCACAGCCTAGAACACACCGTGTGCTCACTACCCGGTTTTCTCTAACCTGACTTTCTCCCTCTTGAGCTCCAGACTCTGTCAACGTTCAACTGCCTGTTGGAGATTTCCATATGGACATCTCTTAAGAGCCAGTGAAACTCTTCAAAATGGAATTCTCACCGCCTACCTCTCCACACATTCCTTCCTTAGGGTTTGTTTGTTTTGGTAAACAGAAGACAGGAGATAACTTGTGGGATAAAGTCCCTCTTTTTCTTTCTGTGGATTGCTTCAGGTAATGTTTGTTTTTTGTAGCTCTTGTAAGGAGTCTTGTGTGCTAAAAAAAAACACAAAAAACGTACTACTGAGTGACCCACTGTCTCTCTTTCTATGTTCTGTCATGAACCAGGACCCAGGGTGGCCATGCAGCACGCTGTCATTTGCATGGCTGTCCTGGTTCACTTCCCTTTTTCCTCATCTTCAATTCTTTGGGCTTGCATCTAGCAAATCAATTGCTGTGACCTTAACTCTGGTCTCAGGCCTTGCATTTTGAGGAGCTGCGAAAAGATACCACCTTTCCCCTAATGTCCTATTTCCAGTGGTTATATCAATTCTAACTTCTAAGTAACTCTTCAGTCCATCCTTTCTTCAACACCTCCACTGCCACTGCCCTAAATCAGGTACTGTGAAGTCCACCTGGATCACGACATCAGCCTCCTAATTGTTCTCTAGGCATGCTTTCCTATACGCTATGCACTGCTCAGTAGCCTGACACATAGTAAGAACTTAATAAATGTTGGTTGTAAAAGTGAAGGAATAAGTGAACAGGTATATCACAGGGTGCTGTGTATTATAACTGGGCTACCTTAGAAAAGAAAAGATTGATGTATATTAAGAAGAGTTTTTCCTAGCTTGTGATAGCCCACACACTTCCTTTCTTGTAAGCTATTCTTCCACGATTTCATGAGTTCTTAGGAACTACGTGTGAAGATCTTTGAGCTGTGCTGTGTGGTTTTGGAGAAGACTCTTGAGAGTCCCTTGGACTGCAAGGAGATTCAACCAGTCCATTCTAAAGGAGATCAGTCCTGGGTGTTCTTTGGAAGGATTGATGCTAAAGCTGAAAACTCCAGTACTTTGGCCACCTCATGCAAAGAGCTGACTCATTGGAAAAGACTCTGATGCTGGGAGGGATTGTGGGCAGGAGGAGAAGGGGACAACAGAGGATGAGATGGCTGGATGGCATCACCAACTCGATGGACGTGAGTTTGAGTGAGCTCTGGGAGTTGGTGATGGACGGGGAGGCCTGGCATGCTGTGATTCAAGGGGTCGCAAAGAGTTGGACATGACTGAGCGACTGAACTGAACTGAACTGAAAGAATATATTAAGCACAAAATAAGTTTTAGCTATCATATCATCCTCATTATTATCAGCTCTTGAATTTTTTTCTATTTCCTTTCCCCCTTCTTCTGAGGGTTAAAATAGTTTAAAAATATTTTATTCAAAATTGAATAAATTCCATTTTCTGTATCAATTTTGTTTCTCAGAATACAATAGAAATCTTAAGTGGTCATCAACCTAAAAACTGGTACTGTTGAAAGAGTTATTTAGTATTTGTGCAATATATTTTTGTGGATACTAAATAGAACTTAAACCTTGAGATTTAAAAATTATTCTTCAATTTAGAAAAGTTAAAAAATAAAAATAAATCTACCGTTCCTGAAACATTCAAGTTCAAATTACAATTCTTATTTTATTAATAAACATAATAAATCCAGGGGGGTTATTTGATTATCTGATTGAGTAGCTGAACAGGCCAAATTGCCTTAAACTGTTTGTCTTGTTTACATCTTAATTTATGAAATTCCCTTGAACATTTTAGGCTGCATTTATAATTGACTAAATCTCATTTTTTTAAAGCACTTTGACTGCCTAGCCTACCTATCTAAACCTTCCCATTCTAATAAATCTAATTAAATTAATGAATGTGGTGCTCTCAAGTTAATCATATACACTCCAATTTTGTTTACAAACTGCATAATACTCTTTATCTTTCAATTGAAGATCTAAGTCTAAAATTAACTCAGTTATATGTTTTAAGTCCATGGGATTGCAAAGAGTTGGACACGACTGAGCACTGAAAAATAAATACATTTTAAGTTAGAATGAAAGTCCAAATTTCCTAAAATTTCTTAAAAGTGCCAGATACTTAAAATATAAAATATACAGAGATCATTCCTAACTGTCTGAAAAAAACCATTAACAGCATGGTTTGGTTTATTTCATCTTCTCTATAATTTTAAACATTCCAGAGTTGACAGTTTTTACTGTTTCAAGCAAGGTGGGGTTGCTTTTGACTGAGAGTTTTGGCTGGGAAACAGTTGTAAGTTCTGAATGCCCTGCCTATGCACCAAAAGAGATGCTGCTGCTGCTGCTAAGTCGCCTCAGTCGTGTCCAACTCTGTGCAACCCCATAGACGGCAGCCCGCCAGGCTCCCCCGTCCCTGGGATCCTCCAGGCAAGAACATTGGAGTGGGTTGCCATTTCCTTCTCCAATGTATGAAAGTGAAAAGTGAAAGGGAAGTTGCTCAATCGTGTCCGACTTTTAGTGACCCCCATGGACTGCAGCCCACCAGGCTGCTCCATCCATGGAATTTTCCAGGCAAGAGCACTGGAGTGGAGTCAGAGCCATTGCCTGAAAGAGATGCTGAGCACCTTTTAATAGTCACAGAGATAACAAGTGACTCCTTATATATGTTCTACAAATAGGGCTATCTTCACAGCTGAGCTTCTGGTTTCAAATTAGACCCTTAATGAATTCTTTCTTCTGATTTAAACCTGCAGCTCTGGCTAGTTTACCTCCTAATTGGAATTAATTAATCTGTTTACCATTGGTTAATTTGAATTTTTTTCCCACTTACTCTCATGTTTGAATATTGGCCACAATCTTAAAGATATTCATACTATCAGGCACATTCTTATCATTTGTGGGAAAGATGAAAAAAAAATTACTGAGCATAATTTGTGTGCTATACACGTCAGTATATATGTGTGTCTAAATTTTTATACAATTTTAAAGTTTACTTTTCACTTACGGTTATTACAAAATATTCTCTGTGTTGTACAATATATCCTCAAGTCTATTTTATACCTAATTGTTTGTACCTTCCACTCCCCTATCCCCATATTGATTTTCTTCCCTCCTCTCTCTCCCCACTGATAACCACCGGTTTGTTCTCTACATCTGTGAGTCTATTTCTTTTCCTGTTATTTCACTATTTTGTTTTATTTTTTAGATTCCACATATAAGTGATATCATACAATATTTTTTTTTCTTTGTCTGACTTACTTCACTTAGCATAATGCCCTCCAAGTCCATCCATATTACTGCAAATGGCAACATTTTGTTCTTTTTTATAGCTGAGTAGTAGTCCATTGCACATAAATACCACATCTTCTTTATCCATTCATCTTTTGATGGACACTTAGCTTTTTCCATGTCTAGGCAATTGTAAATAATGCTGCTATAAACCTTAAGGTGCGTGTATCTTTTTGGATTAGGTGTTTTATTTTTTTTTAATTTGGCATTGTCTTTTTAAAAAGGTATTTTTCCTACTTTTTGTAACAAAGCAGTCATGAACAGTTTGGGGTTGTGGCTATGAGTTGGGCATTTGAGACTTGCTCTTCCCTTCTGTAAGGATCATATGTTAGTGGGCCAGCTAGTGACCTCATAGACAGAGGCCCGAGGGCTTCAGGGTAGGAGACTAGAATTCTTTAGGACAAGTTCTTGTCTGAGTGAGGGTGTCTTGAAGTCTCAGGGCTTTCCTGTTACCCAGCTGGTAATTCTCAATCTCTACACAAAAGCCAAGAACAATACCTGATAGTTTTGATTTGGCTTCGGGGATGCCCAGGTGATTTCTTCCTTCCTCCTTTCCATTCTCCCTCCCTCCCTCTTCCCTCTTTCTTTCTTTTCATTCTACCATGGTTTGATTATCAAAGCAGAAAAATTTGAAACTGACATAATGCTCTTATCTAATCTATAGACTCATTGGAAAAGACTCTGATGCCGGGAGGGATTGGGGGCAGGAGGAGAAGGGGACGCCAGAGGATGAGATGGCTGGATGGCATCACTGACTCGATGGATGTGAGTCTCAGTGAACTCCGGGAGTTGGTGATGGACAGGGAGGCCTGGCGTGCTGCGATTCATGGGGCCGCAAGGAGTCGGACACGACTGAGCGACTGTTCTGATCTGATCTGATCTGAATCTATAGATTTTCAGGACCCCCTTCAGAGAGCAGGAAATAATGGGTAGAGGAGGCTATGTTCTCTGAAGTGGTTTGCCTTCTCTGTCTACATCCTAAGGTTGAGTCATAGGTCTTGTCTTAGGGAAGGACTGGAGAAAGTGAGGCCATGAGATTCCAAGCCAGTGTCCGCATCAGGGACCTCTGTGTTGTGCATCACAGGAGAGATGGTTACGTCCTGGAACCAACCAAAGACTTGAAGGCCTGTGGGAGGGCTTACAGATTACCTGGACTAAGAAAGAGTGTAACTTCATTGTATAGGTGGGAAATTGGCCCACAGAGTTAAGTAGCTTGCCCAAGGTCACAAACTTTGTGTCCATCAGTTCTATGTAATGTGACTTAAAAGTAAAAAACTGTTCAGAAGTAATCCATATTAAAACTCCTGCATTCAGGTGGGTGGGTGTCATCCTGGCCAGCTGTCTACCTAATTTTAGCAAGTGCCATGGCTAGAGCTTTTCTGAAATTATCTTATCAAAGGGGAACTGAAAATTTGCTTTTGCTGATTTGTGTAGTCATTCATTCTTTCATTTTAATAATACATGTTTTCTGATTTTTTTTTAGACTTGAGTCCTACACATACTCTTTTATCAGCACAGGTTGCCTTTAAAAAAAAAAAAAAAAAGATTTCTGTGTAAATAATTAGGCTGGGTTTTCTTTGGCTACATTTTCGTTTGAAGGATGCACCCTAATTAACTTAATTGGACTCCCCTGTTTTGTAAGCCTCCTAGAGCACCCATTTCTACCCAGATTAATCCAATCTATTATGTTAGTGTTTCCCAAACTGATAAATAATCACCAAGGGCACTTGTTATACATATTCAAACACACCATGGCCTCGAAAACCAGACTCTCTACATGACTGAAAAGCCAAAATTTTAACAATTTAACATGGATGCAAATTTTGGAAAATGATGATTCTGTGTTAGTTTTGGGAGTTTAACTCTCTGCTGGCATCTTCATCCCAAATCCTCTTACACGTGGATTATCCCTAGGCTCTGAGAGCAATGCCAACACAACTTCTTGGTCTACAGCCAAATCATTGGAATAAATATACAGCTTCCTAACACAGGCAATTCATCAACATGCGGGTGTCTACTCTGAAAGGGAGAGGGCTCCTCAAGAAGATTAGGTATGTGTATGCCAAGTCTCAGTACTTTATAGTGACAGTCATTCTTCATGAAGTGCAGGAGGAAATGGGTGGTCAGTTCTCCATGCTGCCATTTCAGAGTTGGATGACAAAGGCAGTCAGTCCTTTGGTCATCAAGATCTGTTGACCAGAGCACTTAATCAAACACCAAGGCTGATTCAATGACACCAGTAGTTCGGTGTTGCTCTGAACAGACTGTCATCCCTGTTGGGACTGCTTATCATCCTGTTTGCCTTCCATTCTTACCTTGAGGGCTGTCTGCTTCAGCCTCTCATGAATTTACTCTTTTCATTTCCATCTCTTATCTTAGAACATCTTGCCTTTCCTTCTTTAACACTTAAAACTTAACGCACGTGATTATTAAAGTGAATGATTACTCTGAGCAAGGCACTGTGGGGTGGTGGAGCAGGATGGAAATCTACTAAGAAAAATAAATACATACTCAGCCAAGTTGTCGAGGCTATAAAAATGCTTAAGCAACAGTTCCTGCTCTAAAGGAACTTAAGTTTACTAGGGGGATAAGACAAATAAATAACCCTTAAAACTTGGCAATGTGAATAGCCAAGAAAAGGCAGGTATAAAGCAAGCATTTTTGTTGCAGAAATTAACACAGTTTGGTACTGATGTAGGAATAAATATATTAATGAACTTGAATAGTGGGTGTAGAAATAGTCCCAAGCATATAAAAATAGTTAATATTTGATAATAATCTCATTTCAAATTGGTGAGGAAAATATTGATTAATCAATAAATTATAGTGGGACACCTGTCAAGACTTCTGGAAAATAAATTCAGCTGAATCCTTGCCTCACTCCTTACATCAAATTTAAAAAAGACATTAATTAGGAATTCATAATAGAATTATAAGTGGCCAATAGGCAAATAAAAAATATAGTTCAATAATAAAAGAAATGTTAACTAAAGCTTTCTTTTTGCCTATGTGGTTGAAAAATGTATTTTTTCATTGGTAAAATGCCCAGTAAGATTTGCTCTAAATGAAGTATAAATTGGTACATACTTTCAGGAACAGCTTGGTGAAATCCATTTAAAATGGAAATGTGGATTTTCTGTGATTCAGAATGTCTATGTTTATAAAATTACAGGTTTTACTTAAATAACTGTGAAAAGGTGTACAAGGCCATTCACTGCGAAACTATTAATTACTATATGAAATGCTGGCAAAAGTCAATAAGGCTAAATAGATTATAGTATATTCATATGATAGGATGCTCTGATCTGATGTGAACTGTGATGGGTATTTGCTTAATTGAATTTTTTCAATGGAAAAATCATAAGAACCGATAGATACATACCTTAAGCAAAATTTTCACTGAAACTATCTAAGTTTGAATTGTTCATTAATCTTCTGCTAAGACAAGGTTTCTTTGAATAAGGGTTTTTGCTGAGTAGAGTTCTGTTCACCTTGCTTGGATAAGTTACACCTATTAGGAATTCAAAATAGAATTATAAGTGTCCAATAGGCAAATAAAAAATATAGTTCAATAGTAAAAGAAATACGAACTAAAGCTTTGTTTTTGCCTATGTGGTTGAAAAAATATATTTTTTAATTGGTAAAATGTCCAGTAAGATTTGCTCTGTTCACTGGCCCAACTTTGTCTCCTTCCACCTCACTTAAACTGGCCTCTTTTCTATCACTCCACGTGGTAAACTTTTTCCTGTTGCACAGCCTCTGTACTAGTTATTCTCTCTCCTTTCCTTTTCCTGCCTCTTTGCATCAGTGGCTGTTTTTCTTTTCTAAAAATTAGTTAACGAATTTGTTTTTTATTAAAGTAGAGTTGATGCCTAATATTATATAAGTTATAGGTGTACAATAGAGTAATTCAGAATTTTTAAAGATTAAACTTCTTAAACAGTTATTATAAAGTATTGGTTACATTCTATAAGATATATTATTTTAATATATAGTATATTATAAAATATATATTTTGTTGTACAATATATCCTTATAGTTTATTTTATACATAATGATTTGTACCTCTTAATCCCCTACCCTATATTTTGCTTCCCCACTGCCCTCTCCCCACTGCTAACTACTAATTTGTTCTCTATATCTGTGAGCCTATTTCTTTTTTGTTATATCCACTAGTTTGCTGTATTTTTTTGGATTCCACATAGAAGTGATATCATACTGTATTTGTCTTTCTCTGTCTGACTTACAGCACTTTACTTAAAACCCTCCAAGTCCATCCATGTTGTGGCACATGGCAAAAGTCCATCCTTTTTTATGACTGAGTAGTATTCCATTGTACATTATGTACCACATCTTTTTTATCCATTCATCTGTTGATGGACACTTAATTTGCTTCCATATCTTGGTGATTGTAAATAAGGCTACTATGAAATGCTGCTATGAATGAAGTACATTTATCTTTTCACGTTAGTGTTTTTGTTTTTTTCCCCAGATATATAATGGATGGCTCTTCTTCATATTTTCAATTTCAATCTAAATGTCACTTCAAGTTGATGTATGGCAAAACCAATACAATATTGTAAAGTAATTAGCCTCTAATTAAAATAAATAAATTTAAATTAAAAATAAATAAATGTCACTTCAAGGTCAGCTTCTCTGATGACCCTCCTGTATTGCAGTTAGGACAATTTTCCTTGTGAGTAACAGAGATTTTAGTTTGAAATGACTTATAAAAAGGTTTATTGTCTCACATAACTAAATGATGTGTCATAGATCTGGCCACAATTCAAGCAAAATGATGAAGGTCTGTTTTCCATTTTTTACTCTATTTCCTTAAAGTCAGCATGGTTCTTCTCTTCTTCCCAGAGCCTGTCAACAACTCATCCAGAGTCTGGAAATTGAGTCAAAAATACACATTGGCCTAATAATCCTGATATGGGTCTTGGGCTTATTTATCTTAGGTCATTTTGCAGAAGCAGAATCCAAGTTAGTGATTCAGGTGGTAAGAGCTCTTTGAGAAATACCTGTGAGATATCAAGTACCTTTCTAACTACAGTAGTATAAAACTAGAAATCAGTAACAGGGGAAACACTGGAAAATGTGTGGAAATTAAACAACCAATGAGTCAAAGGAGAAATCAACAGGAAAAAAATTTTAAACTATCTTGAACCAAAGGAAATTGGAAACACAGTATACCACAACTTATGGGATACAGCAAAATTCTAAGATGTGAGTTTATAGTGATAAACACTTACATTAAGAAAAAAGAAAGATCTTAAGTAAAAAATCTCACTTTATACCTCAAGAAACTGGGAGAAGAAGAACAAACTAAGCCCAAAGTTAACAGAAGCTAAGAAATAATGAAGATCAGACTAGAAATAAATGAAATAGTGACTAGAAAAACTGGCAAAACTAGAGCTGTTTTTCTCAAAAAATAAATTGGCAAACCTTTAGGTAGACTAAAAAAGAAAAAAAAAAAAGACTCAAAATCAGAAAAGACTCAAAATTATTACAACTGATGCCACAGAAATACAAAGGATCATTAGAGACTACTATGAACAATTGAGTTCAGTTCAGTAGCTCAGTCATGCCCGACTCTTTGCGATCCCATGGACTGCAGCGTGCCAGGCTTCCCTGTCCATCACCAACTCCCAGAGCTTGCTCAAACTCATGTCCGTCACCAAAAAAATTGGACAACTTAGAAAAGATGGATACATTCCTAAAACCATACAACCTACCAAGACTGACTCATGAAGAAACAGAATATCTGAACAGACCAATAACATGAAAGAGATTGAATCAGTAATCAAAAATTCCCCAACAAAGAAAAACTGTAGATCACATGGCTTTACTCATGAATTCTGCGAAACATTTAAAGAGGAATTAATATCACTCCTTCTTATACTCTTCCAAAAGAGAAGAGGAGGAGGGAACATTTCCAAGAGGAAATAATGGAATTTTTCTGCTTCCAGAGTGGCTCAGTGATAAAGAATTCACCTGCCAGGCAGGAGACACAGGTTTGATCCCTGGGTCAGGAAGATCCCCTGGAGAAGGAAATGGCAACCCACTTCAGTATTCTTGCCTGGAAAATCCCATGGGCAGAGGAGCCTGCCACGCTACAGTCCCTGAGGTCGCAAAAGAGTCAGACACAACTGAGTGACTAAACAGCAACAGCAGCGAGTATTCCCAGATATTTTACAAGGGCAGTGTTACCCTGGTATCAAAGCCAAACAAGGATGCTGCAAGAGAAGAAAACTACAGGCAGCTATCCCTGATGATCATAGACGTAAAAATCCTTAACCAAGTACTAGCAAACCTAATCGGTAGCATATTAAAGGGGTCATACACCATGATCAACTTCCCTGGTGGCTCAGATGGTAAAGTGTTTGTCTACAATGCGGGAGACCTGGGTTCGATCCCTGGGTGGACAAGATCCCCTGGAGAAGGAAATGGCAATCCACTCCAGTGCTATTGCCTGGAAAATCCCATGAACAGAGGAGCCTGGTAGGCTACAGTCCATGGGGTCGCAAAGAGTCAGACACGACTGAGCAACCTCACTTTCACTTTCACTTTCTTTTCACACCATGATCAAGTGGGATTTATCCTTGAGATGCAAGGGTGATTCAACATATGGAAATCAATAAATGGTGATGCACCACATTAACAGAATGAAGGATAAAAATCATATAATCATCTCAATAGAGCCAGGCAAAGCATTTGACAAAATTTAACATCTTTTCCTGATAAAAATCTCAACAAATTAGGTATAAAGGAGTGTACCTGAACAAAATAAAGGCCATATAGACTTGCCATATATACAAGCCAACAGCTAACATCATACTTAGCACTGAAATGCTGAAAGCTTTTCCTCTAAAATTAGGAAGAGAAGGATGCTCATTCTCATCCCTTCTATTTAACATGGTACTGGAAGTCCTGGTCAGAGCAGTTAGACAAGAAAAAGAAGTAAAAGGCATCCAAATCAGATAGGAAAAAGTAAAATTATCTCTGCAGATGACATAATCTTGTATATAGTAAACTCTAAAGACTAATAAAATAATAAGCAAATTCAGTAAAGTTTCAGGGTACAAAATCAACATACAAAAATCAGTTTCATTTTTATATACTAACAATGTGCTATCCAAAAAAGAATTAAGAAAGCAGTCCTATTTATAATAGTATCAAAAAAAAAAAAATACTTAGGAATAAATGTAGCCAACAAGGAGAAAGATCCGCGCATTGAAAACTATAAAATGTTGATGAAAGAAACTGAAGCAGGCACAAATAAATGGGAAGACATTCAAATGTCCTCCTCTTAGTTATTGTTATATCCTCCTGTTTATTTCCTTCAGAGCACTTTCCATTATCTGTAATTCTCTTGTATATTTATTTATTTATTGTCTAACTACTGGAATGTAAGTTCCACGAGGATTGGAACCTTATTTCTTTTGTTCACTGTTGTAACCTGAAAACGTGTTGGCATGTTTGGTATGAAATATGTTGACTACGTTCCAGATGAAACTCTAAATGTGCAAAGGCACAGGGGTAGGAAGGCAAAAAAGTGAGTAGGTAAGGAAGAAAGTCCTAGACCCGCCACTCTCAAATTATAGTCCTGCTGGCCAGAAGCATGAACATCATCTGGGAACTAGTTAGAAATGCAAATACTCAGGCCCCGCTCCAGACCTAATGAAGGAAGAACTCAGAAATCTGTTTACCAAACCTGCTAGGTGATTTTGAAGTACAACAAAGCTTGAGAACCACTGCTGTAGAACACCTTGAGCTAAAACATGGGATGTACAATAATTTAGGACTACATTACCATGCTAGGGCAATATACTAAATTTTAACATAGTGACCTATTTAAAATAGGTAACAATTTTAACCTGTATGCGATTAGTTTCTTTTTACTTCTCTGAAATGTAATCAAGAAAAGAAAGAAAATGTCTTCATCTCTTATTTTAAGAGACATTTGAAGAGACACCTTTGTTGGTGGTTGGGAGGTAGGAGTGGATGAGCTAATGGTATTAGGATTTTTCAGGCCAAGAGGGGATGTGCTACCCTAAGGACACTCCTGATTATTCACATCCTTCCCCTCATCTACAACCAGCTCCATGCCCTATACACACAGAGTTATTTATTTTTTTATTTTTCATTTTGACTGTGCCTCATGGCTTACAGGATCTTAGTTCCCCAACCAGGTATTAAACCCAGGTCATGGCAGTGAAATCTCCAAGTTCTAACTGTGGGACTGCCAGGAAATTCCCATTATTATTTTTAATAATCTTGTTTTTTGGCTTGGTTTTAATTTTTAATTTTTTTTCCTTTTTTTTTTCCTAATTTTTAATTTTTAAACATCTTACTGAATATAGTTGATTTATAGGGTTGTGTTAATTTCTGCTGTACAGCAAAGTGATTCAGTTACATGTGTGTGTGTGTATGTATATATATTTTCTTTGTCATATTCTTTTCCATAATGGGATATGGATATTGAATCTAGTTCCCTGTACTAAACAGTAGGATCTTGTTGTTTATCCATCCTATATACATACTAGTTTACATCTGCTAATTCCAAATTTGCAGCACTTTCCTCCCCACCCCGCTCGCCTCCATAGCAACCAGAAGCCTGTTCTCTTTGTCTGTGGGTCTGTTTCTGTTCTGTAGATAGGTTCATTTGTATCATATTTTAGATTCCACATATAAATGATATCATATGGTATTTGTCTTTTTCTTTTTGACTTACTTCACTTCGTTTGATAATCTCTAGGTTCAGCCACATGGCTGCAAACGGCACTATTTCATTCTTTTTCATGGCTGAGTAACATTCCAGTGTGTGTGTGTGTGTGTGTGTGTGTGTGTGTGTGTGTGTGTGTGTGTGTATTTCCCACCAATAGTATAAGAGAGTTCTAGTTAACAATGTTAATTCTTCCAGTACAAGAGCATGGGATATCTTTCCATTTCACTGAATCATCTTCAGTTTCCTTTATTAATGTTTTATAATTCTCAACATGTAAGTCTTTCACCTTGGTGAGGTTTATTCCTAAATATTTTATTTTGTTTTTGCTGCAATAAAGGGATTGTTTATTTACATTCCCTTCCTGATATTTAATTGTTAGTATAAAAATGCAAACAATTTTATGTTAATCTTGTTTCCTGCTACCTTGCTAAATTCATTTATCAGTTCTAGTAGTTTTTGTGGGAAGTCTTTGGAGTTTTCTATTTATAGTATCATGTCATCTGCATATAATGAAAATTTTACCTCTTTGAATACCCTTTACCAATTTGAATGCATTTTTTCTTTTCTTTTTTGTCTAATTTCTGTGGCTAGGACTTCCAGTGCTGTGTTAAAGAGAAGTAGTGAGAGTGGACATCCTTGTCTTGTTTCAGATTTTAGCAGGAAGGCTTTTAGTTTTTCACTGTTGAGTATTATATTGGCTGTGAGTTTGTCATAAATAGCTTTTATTATGTTGAGATATGTTCCCTCTATACCCACTTTGGGGCTTCCCTTGTGGCTCAGCTAGTAAAGAATCCGCCTGCAATGAGGGAAACTTGGGTTTGATCCCTGGCTTGGGAAGATCCCCTGGAGAAGGCAAAGGCTACCTACTCCAGTATTCTGGCCTAGAGAATTCCACGGGCGGTATAGTCCATGGAGTCGCAAAGAGTTGGACACGACTGAACCACTTTTACATACCCACTTTGATAAAAGTTGTTATGAATGGATGTTGACCTTTATCAAATGCTTTTTCTGCATCTACTGAGGTGATCATGTGGTTTTTGCCTTTTCTTTTGTTGATGTGGTACGTTACATTAATTTGTGTTTATTTAACCATCCTTATGACCCTGGGATGAATCCGTCTTGGTCGTGGTATATAATTATTTTTTATATGTTGTTGAATTTGGTTTGCTAATATTTTGTTGAGAATTTTTGCATCTATATTGATCAAGGATATCGGCCTGTAATTTTCTTTCTTGGTAGTGACTTTGGTTTTGGTATTAGGATGTTGGAAGCTTCATAGAGTGTCTTTGGGAGTATTCTTTCTTCTTTAACCTTCTGGAAGAGTTTGAGAAGGATTGATATAAGTTTTTCTTTGTATGGTTGGTAGAATTCACCTGTGAAACCACCTGGCCCCAGATTTTTGTTTGTAGGGAGTTTTAAAAAATTACTATTATAGAATCTATTTCACTTCTAGTGATTGGTCTGTTCAAGTTATCTATTCCTTCTTGGTTCAGTTTTGGTGGGTTGTATGTTTCTAGAAAGTTGTCCGTTTCTTCTAGGCTAGGTTGTGAAATTTGTTGGCATGTAATTGTTCATAATATTCTCTTATTTTTTTTTAAATTTTTGCAGTATCAGTTGTGATTTTTCCTCTTTCATCTCTTATATTGTTTATTTGGGTCTTTTCTCTTTTCTTCTTGGTGAGCCTGGCCAGAGGTTTGTCAGTTTTGTTTACCCTTTCAAAGAACCAGCTCTTGGTTTTATTGATTTTTTTTTCTATTGTTTTTGATTACTATTTATTTCCTCTCTGATATTTATTATCTCCTTCCTTCTAATGACTTGAGGTTTTGTTTGCTCTTTTTCTAATTCTTTTAGGTGGTGGGTTAGGTTGTTTATTTGAGATTGTTTGTTTCTTAAAGAAGGCCCATATTGGTATAAACTTCTCTGTAAGAACTGCTTTCGCTGCATCCCATAGATTTTGTGTGGTTGTATTTTTCATTGTCATTTGCCTCAAGATATTTTTAAGATATTTTTAAATTTATTATTTGATTTCATCATTGACAGTGTAGTTTCAGAAGTTTCAGAAAGACTGCAGAGAAAGTACAGAGATTTTGCATGTATACATCCACACCCAGTTTCCCCTATTATTAACATCTTATATTTGTATGGCACATTTGTCAAAATTAATAAGCCAATATTTATACACTGTTATTAGCTAAAGACCATAGTTATTTAGATTTCATTAGCGTTTATATAATGTCCTTTCTCCTGTTCCAGGATCCTATCCAGGATACCACATTACACTTAGTCATCACATCTCCTTAGGCTCCCTTTGGCTGTGACAGTTTCTCAGACTTCTCTTGGTTTTGATGACCTTGACAGTTTCAAGGAGTGCTGGTTGGGTATTTTGTAAAATGTCTCTCAACTTGGATCTGTCTGATATTTTCCTCACAAGTAGACTGGGGTTATGGTTTTGAGGAAGAAGATCACAGAAGTTAACTGTCATTTTCATCACATCAGATCAAGGGCAGATAGTATCAACGTGATTTATCACTGCTGATGTTGACCTCGATCTGGAACCTCAGCTAGGGTAGCTGGAGAAGGAGGATGGATTTATGAATGTTACACAGGAAGGGTTTTCAGAGCTTGACATTTATGTAGATTTTGGGAGGACGGTGGGAGTAGAAGGAAAAGGAGAGGGAGGAGCTGATGGTGGTGCCCTATGCCAGGAGCCTCCCTGTATACCTAGCCAAACCCTGGTGAGAGAATAGGGTGGAGTGTTGGGCCAGGGAGGCTCAGGGAAAATGTTTGGGCATCTCTGCTCAGGCTGGGCCAAGGGTGGGGGCTTTTCTGTTTTGCTGTGGGCTGAGCTGCTGTGTTCATAGACATGGGGCTCATCCAAGGCGATCGTTTACACTCCCTGCAGCAGCATCCCCTTTCTGAACAAACACAGGAGGGCAGCTTGGAAAAGCACAAATGTGATGACTGAAGCCCTGTTCACCTTGGCTGGGTAAACACTGCCTGGGAGTCAGACATTGTTTTCCCCAGCTCTCTTAGGTGCCAGGGCCTGTGGGGAGGTGATTTCTCTCATGACAGCCACACCCCAGGTTGTTCTTTATTAGTCACAGCACACGCTTCCCTCTGCTTGGTTATGTTCCCCTGATGTTCTGCACGTCCCACCATCCAGCTGTAAGTGTTTACCCTCCCCAGGGCTGGTTGGACTGAACAACATCTCGTGCAACTTGTTCTAAAGGAACAGCTGGGAATCGGGTTTAAATTGTGGATTTTCAGCACGACTAAGTTAAAAATGCCTTAGACACTTTTGTTTATGGGTGCCAGGGAGAACAAGCAATGAAAGGAGGAAAAAGTGTGTTAGTGTGTTTCACTTAAATCAGAAGTTCCATCTCCTTCCTTCAGAAGTCACTGGTGTCCCAGTGATTTTTTTTTTTTTTTTTTTTTAATGTGAGAGCATCCTGTTTGGCGATGAGGGCATTCAGTGGCTCATTCTGGCTATTAAGAAACAAAAACACAATTGCTTCTTTAAGGGGTGGAGGGATGGCATTCTTTAAACAACTGTTCCTAGCCCTAAAACTCTCTCAGAATGTCCATATCAAGTTCAGTGTCACGTGATGAAGGCAAGGGCTTTCATCCTTCCTACACAGCTATTTAACCCTTTATTAGGGTAAAGGAGAGCCAAAGGATAAGAACTAATCTCCTCTTTCAAACAGGCTCAGTTATCAAAAGACTTTTCTTCCTGATGCTACACACTTAGCCACCTTGACCCAGGGCTCCTGTCCTGTCTTCCCAGCAGGCAGTTATCCCCACTTGATAAAAGGGGAAACAGAGGCTCAGGGAAGTTGAGTAACTTGTCCCAAATCATAGTCCTTGGCAACTTGAGCCTAGCTCTGAGTGATTGCAAAGCCTGGAATCTTCACCGCTGCATGGAGCTGCTACCAAAGAGGGCAACATCCATAAAAGGGATCTCAGTAGAGGCTGGGGAGAGCAGGACCTCAGTGATGGGAGCTGGATATGCTTTCCGTGGCCACCTGTACTATTCACTTGTGTGTGACATTCAACAGCTTACTGAAATGTTCAGTATCATCGATGACATGCTTGTGGAGCATGGTACCCTCTCTCCGGGATTCTACTGTCTTATGGTGTTTCCCCAGCAGGCACCAGCATGCCATATTTTAGGGATGCTAAAGATTGAAAGAGGAATTTGCCAAGCATAGGCTCCAGCATCACCATACTCAGGGAAGTCCTGGCCCAGACTGCTGGCAGCCCTGGTTTGCCAGAGGCACTCACTTCCACCATAGGGCGCAGTTAGAACAGAGGGGGCTCGGGAAGCCAGCTCTGTCCTCTGTTGTTACCAAAGGTTCTGGGTAAGCTAGCCTAGCTTTCAGGCCCACCCCTTACATAACATTTCAACTACAAGGTTGCAATTATTTTTAATTTGAATATACAGAAAAGTACAAATGAAAAACCAATAATCACTCACATTTCTGCAACCCCAAATTAGCCAGTGTTGACATAGTTGCTTCTGGTTTTATTTTACGTATCCATACCTTAAAAATACACAAAACTACAGGGTAGGTAACTGCATTGTTCTTTGAAACAATTAGAATCTGGAATAAGCTAAATTCCTAATGACCATTATTTCAAATCCTAATTCCTCTTCCTCCATCTAGAGATACTTTTAAGTTTGTGTGTATTCTCACTGTATTAAAAAACACACAGATATAAAATATAAAGAACTTTTTGCATGCATGTTTTCTCTGTATAAATGGCATAGTCTGTATCATTTCGCAACTTACTGTTCTTCATTCAATATATTTTGGATACATTCATTTTGATACACACAGATGTAATTTATTCCTTTTCATGGCTTTAATAGTACTCTATTTTATGAATAGGCCACATTTTATTTATGAATAAATGCACTTGAATTTTCAATTTTTATTATGAATGATTTTAAAATGACATACTTGTCCTCAGGAATACCACGCTGCACAGCTCTGGAAAGTTCCATCTACATCTCTGTGTATGTGACTTCCCAGAGCTTTGCAGAACACAGCCTGCCTTGCTGAACGTGGCTGTGCCAGGGTCTCCTTTATTCATTCTGTTGACAGTATTTATTGAGTGCCAAGTGAATATAGGGCATTGTTCAAGGACTTTGCTAGTATTAATGTATTTATTTCTCTGAAAAGTCCTAAAATGTAGTGTTTTTACCATTCTTATTTTTCAAACGAGGAAAGTGAGGGGAGTTGGGGACAGTCAGTGGGTTAGCTAAGGTCACATGTAAGCTGTAAGCTGCAAAACTGGCATGGTGACTTGGACAGCTTGAATCCTGAGCCTCGGTGCTGGACATTGCATTAAAGTCTCCCTTATGTTTAACTCTCTACTTGGTAGGTGTCCCCCTCTCAACTGTGAACCCTTGACCGCAGGGACCATGAGAGCTACTTATTTTGTATCTCCAGTGCCCAGATATGCGGACCTTCATTGCTGCTGCTGCTAAGTCACTTGAGTCGTGTCCGACTCTGTGCGATCCCATAGACGGCAGCCCATAAGGCTCTCCCGTCCCTGGGATTCTCCAGGCAAGAACACTGGAGTGGGTTGCCATTTCCTTCTCCAATGCATGAAAGTGAAAAGTGAAAGTGAAGTCGCTCAGCCGTGTCCAACCCTCAGCGACCCCATGGACTGCAGCCTTCCAGGCTCCTCCGTCCATGGGATTTTGAGTGGACCTTCATTAGGGGCACAGTAATGTTCCGTGAATCACTTATTTTTCAGTGCTCCTTTCCTAATTAACTTTTCCTCTTCCTTTCCTCATCTCTGTCCTTCCCTTCACAAGCATCCTTCTCCTGTCTCCTTCCCCATAACAAGCCTACCCCCTCACACAGGCTTTGAAAAGTGACACATCTCAGATGCACGAAGAGGAAAGCTTTTTAACTTGCGGGAAAGGCTGTTGTATCAAAGGGCAAAGGAGGACTTGGAATTTTTGCTGGGCCTCAGGAGACCCAGTCCTGCAACTCTGTAGATCCACAGCGGAACAGGAGGCTCTGCTCTGCTCATACGTTCAGGGGACAGTACTTCTAATTCCGTCCTTCAGCCGGCAGGCACGTAGGCAACTTCCTCTTAAAAAGTCGGTTGTAGCAACTAAACAGGTGCAGATCTGAGGAAATGCAGGCCAACTCGAGTGAAGTCCCGGCTGCGTGTGAGATTAAATTGATAAGGGACTTTCCTCCCTTAATTTATTGGCTTCAGCCTCCCCAGTCTGCCCTGGACTCGACCCCTGCAGCTGGAGCCCAGAGCCCCCTTCTCCATCTACCTCCCGACCTCTCGGAGAGGGTGGGAGGGGGAGTCACCAGGTCGGGCCAAACTGCGGCTCCAAGTGGGAAGGCACACAGGGACGAGGGCAAGGTCGAGTTCCCGCGGAGGATCCAGTAGGGGAAAGCCGAGCTCGCCCCACGTGGCTTTCAAGCCCAGGCGCCCCTCCCGCCGGGCCACAA
>NW_011494613.1:222384-235255 GCF_000754665.1 Bison bison bison | reverse complement strand
GGCGGCCGGCGCTGTCGAGGGCACCCACCCGGGTTTGGGCTGCGGTCGAACGCGCTGACTCACGCTCTCGCTACGTGAGCTGCGAGCCGGCCGGGGCCCGGCAGGGCGCCAAGCTGGGGCCGCCGCCCGCCGGCGCGGTTATTTATTTATTCGGGGGCAGCTGCGCGCGCAGGCGCCGTGCGCCTTGACAGGCCCGGCCGCCGCCTACCTGCGGAGGACTTCATCCCCCGCTGGCCCGCTTGCTGCGGAGTTTGAGCATCTTTATGACTTGATGGCTACCCCGGGGCTGTGATCTTTGATCCCCGGCGATAGCACCCGGGGATTTCTGTTAGGAAGAGGCAACTAGGATCACGTTAGTCTGCCCTGGCGCAGGGGCTCTTTGGGCTAGCCGTTCCTTGCTCCTGGGGGACTCCACGGGGCCCAGGCCTCTGGGTTTGCATTTTACTTAAGGAAAGAGCCATCTCCTAGTCCCCGTGTTCTCTTGCACGTTTTCATCTCAGTTGATCCCTAAACAACCCTGTGACTTGGAAATGATAGGAAGGGCAAGCGCATGTCAATCCTGTTGGCAGATGAGGAAATCAGAACTTGTGTTTAGGTATTTTATCTGGTGACAGGAGAACGATTTACTATAACTTTTATATATAGAAGTACTTAGCTCTTGGATAATAAGTGTTTGTGTTGGCGTAGCCTGTTTTTGCGACATCTCCTATTCTCCTGTGTTCAATGGAAAGACGAATGAAAGTAGGAAAAGGAGGGGTGGAGGAGGATGGAGAGTTTGTATTAGTAGGTGTGAAATCTCAGTATCTACAGCTCTGGTGTCTTTTGGTAGATTTAAGTAGAAACAGCTGAGCTTACAGTAAAACCAGTGTTTGCGGAGTAACTGGCCAGTTCTCAACTCCACCAAGTGAGTCCTTGGATGTCTGCCACGGACGTGGCAGGGTCTGGAGCCCCTAGGCCTGCATCTGGGTCGTGACGCCCTGGTTACACCATTGAGAGACTCGGCACAGGGCCGCTGACAATCTCTGAGTTTATTTTCATGTCTTGAGTTGCTGTGAGGCTCAAGATGAGAATGTATGTGGAGGGGGTCTCCTTAACTACATGGTCCACAGAAATGAGACATGGGTTTTTTCCCTTGGTCATACAATACCAGAGATGGAGAGTGAGAGACACTGTCTACCTCCCAAAGTGTGTATCGTTCTTGTTTGCTCCTCTTGGGGTAAACCATGGAGAGCATAGTTTCTTATAGAGTCAGTAGGAGCAAAATTGAGATTCATTCTCATGGAAATTCTGCCTTTAGATACCGAGTCCTAGGTTACAGTGCAAACACACAGC
The DNA here is from genome assembly GCF_000754665.1 of Bison bison bison. Lineage (NCBI taxonomy): Eukaryota > Metazoa > Chordata > Mammalia > Artiodactyla > Bovidae > Bison > Bison bison. Next base: position 233,923 of record NW_011494613.1, on the reverse strand, counting down.
TAAGCCATTTGTGGAGAGCTTTTCAGTTTTGCCTATTTTTTCGGGGGGGGGGTTGTTATGATTTCTTTTTGTCTTTTTTTTTTTTTGAAAGGGGCAGGGGGCTTGCCAAACTCTAGATTATAAATTAACACATGCTTTCATAAAAGCAAAGGAAAATATAAAGAGAAAAATCTTTTTATAATCTAACATTCATATACCAATAATGTTAGCATTTCAGGTATATTTTTGTCTAGGTATTTAAAAATTCATTTAATATAATTGAGACCACAGTCTATGTTATATTGTTTGCTTTGTTTAAAGTTGTAGCATGTTTTCCCATGTTATTAAGCCTATTGTAGTCAATTTTATGAATTTTTTTTCCAACAGTTTCCCTATTGTTGGAAGTTTAGGTTGTTTCCATTTTTTCTTTTTTTTTTTTTTTTTTGTTGAGCAATACTTCAGTGAATATCTTTGTGTATAAATATTTGACCACTTTATTTATTATCTCCTTAGCATGGGCTTCCTGAGGTGGAATTTTTAGATCAAGTAACATAAACATTTTCGTGACAAGATCACATTACTAAGTAGCAGTTTCCATGAGTGTAGGGACTTTATCTGTCTTCCTTACTACTGCATTGTCAGCATCCAGCATGGAATTGGTTCTTAATACTCATTGTCAAATCAGTGAATGAAAAATTGTCACTTGCAGCAGAACTTGCCTAGGAAATATCAAAGCTAAAGATTGTGTTTCATCCCAACTGGTTCTAATGTGCTCAGACTAATAAAGGACTGTGAACTTTAAGGGACTCTCCCTACCCCCAACCCCCAGAGTTGACGAAAGGCTTTTCTCACTGGTTAATAATGGGACTTGTTAAAACGAAGTGCCTACCCAGAACACTAGTTTTCAGTGCTTAGTTAAAATAACCACCAGGCATTCCTCCCTAGCACTTCAAAAACAAAGAGAAAAAAACCTCCTCCCCATACTCCCCCTTCTCAGCTTTTTCCTCCTCAGGGAACCAAGTACTCTGCTAACATCAACACTGGTATGTGTTTGCTTGACTCAACTGTGATTGAAAGCAAGCAAACAGACTGATGAACCGCTGGTGATCTTAGTCTTAATTCTTTGACAGGTGAGTACTGCCAAACTGAAATACATAAAGTGTTTAGCAATCTACATTCTACCACCAGTTCCTAAGCATGCTTCATTGCTCCTTTGCTAACGTTACATATTATCATTTTCATAACCTTTGTTATTTAATGAAGTGCAATGTGAGATCTGTTTTGCCTATTAAATGAGCTAGACTGAACTTTTTAATACGGATGTTGTGATTATCTGCATTGTTATGTATCATTTGAGAGCTTCGTGGTTGAAAAACTCAATTTGTGTGAATCTTTGATACACCTAAGGATATTACAGGGTAAATTCTTCATAATATTTTTTAAGTGAAGCAATGCCAGGAGGATCCTGATGCAACACATTATTTTTCTCCCTTTATTTTTTTTAAATTGAAGTATAGTTAATTTACAATGTTGTGTTAGTTTCAGTTGTACAGCAAAGTGATTCAGTTATACATATACATATATTGTTTTCCAGGGTTTTCCATTATAGGTTATATAAGATATTGCATATAGTTCCCTGTGCCATATAGGTCCTTGTTGTTTATATATAGCAGTGTGTGTGTGTTGATGGCTTCCCAGGCGGCTCAGTGGTAAAGAATCTACCTGCTGACGTAGGAGATGTGGGTTTGATCCCTCAGTCAGAAAGATTCCCTGGAGTAGGAAATGGCAATCCACTCTAGTATTCTTGCCTGGAAAATTCCATGGACAGAGGATCCTTTCGGGCTACAGTCCATGGACATGACTGAGCACATATATATGTTAATCCCCAACTCCTGATTTTTCTCCCTACTCCCTGCCCCTTGCTATCTTCCTTGGTAACCATAAGTTTGTTTTCTATGTCTGTCAGTATATTTCTGTTTTGAAAATAAGTTCATTTGTATCATTTTGTAAGATTCCACATATAATATGGATTTTATACTTAGACGTGTACCTTATATGGGCATAGGACTGGTCTTTCTCTGTCTGATTTACTTCACTTATTATGATAATCTCTAGGTCCATCCATGTTGTTGCAAATAGCATCATTTCACTCTTTTTTTATGCACAACACATGATTTTGATGTATTAAGTTTTTGAAGTAACTGATTGTTCATTGCTGGAGGTGTTCTTAGGTGGAGTGGATGGCTTCCAACCACTGGGGTGATCTAAGTAAAGGCTGTTTGGTCCCTTGGGAGGGACTGAAACATTGAATGAGAGGTTGGACTAGTGACCTTTAAGTTTTCTTAAAACCTTGAGATTTCTTCAAGGATACAAGGCTAGCATGGTTTTGGGGGCCAGTTTTCTATTACTCTGTTAGATTAACTAGATCCTGTAAGAACCAAAGGATGATTTCCTGAGTTTATTACCATTTTTTGAGAAAAAATCAGAGTGATAAATGAATGTGAATGTGCTTTGCATTGCTGCTGTTTCCTGGGCCTTTCAGGACTTTATCAGAAATAAACATGCATTTCTACAGAAAGTTTTTACATGAAGAAGATTGATTTTGCAAACTTTTTCTAATTCAGCTTTTGTTCTCTTCTATGTAATAAAAAATCTATAAACTTATATTTTACATATTTATTCTTCAATAAATTTTCTGTATTATATGCTATTGCATGTTTACATACACATAGCTATGCATGATTTTGCATAAAAACCATGTATACTGTATTTGATAGGTAATTTAGGGAATTTTTTTTTTTAAGGTGATTGCTTATGTAGTCTTCAGTTATGTGCCTACTTTGGAACTTCCTTGAACATAAAAATCAGCTTCACTGTGATGTCTGTGTGGGTTTCCATTGTGATTGTACTTGATTGCTGAATCTTGACACAGCATAAATGACATAGGTCTCATCAATGTATTTATTATGTGAAAGCTCTGTGTTCTGACAGGACTTATATTTCCCTTACAGGAATGCTCATTACCATTGTAACTGCATATTAGTGTTGCCAATCTTCCTTATAGATTATAAATTTTGGGAAGGGGGAAAGGAGCAAGTAGGACTTGATCCTGTTATATCCCTAATACTTGGTTTATATTCTATGAAATCTACAAATGGTGTATTTGTTGAATTGCATTACATGTAATAAATTACATGTAAAAACTAGATGTGAACATGTGCAAGAGGTTATGCATTTGGTGTGCATTGAGAAAGCTGGCTGGGTAACCTCTGGGCATACACGGGGTCATGATTAGGAAGAAGTGGAGTGATTTGTGCACCTACGAGTTAGTGGGCTCTAAGCTGGCCTGTCGCATGTGTTACCTTATTTAATCCTCACAACTACTCTTCTAGAATGTCTTGATTTTTTACAAAGGAGGATTCTATGGTTTAGAGAGGTTGGTTTACTTTGTCAATGAGTAAATGGCAGAACTGGAATTTGCTCCGAGTTCATGCTGGCTTGAAAATCCAGGTTCTTTTCTCTTGAGCAGGCTGACTGCAGTAAGCAGCCTAGCTGGATCTGGGTAGAGTGGGGACATGGTGGGGGAAGGTGTGCTGATTTTGAAAGGACTTGGTTCCAGAATCCTACATGAATTTTTCCTTTGAGTCTCTCCTCTCCACACACTCTCTTTCTATTTCTCCATGCCTTTTGCTCCAGCTGTCACTTGCTCAAGAGCCCAGTGCCTTCATGATGCCTACCCCCAGCTTCTGATCTCTTGTAAATAAGCCACATCTTCTTTCCTCCCAGTCCAGTTCTAGTATTTCCCATCCATTTAATGAGATAAACGCCTTTGGAAAAAGGATGGGGAAGAGTTGTTACATGATTTCTCTTCCTCCTCGTGTGCTCTGTTACATACAGATGCTAGTTATGGGGATATTAAAGTTGGCAGGAAGGCATATGGACAAAAGGATATTTTGTCCCTTCAAGTAAAACCATGGGTGGCAGTCACTTACTCTCTGAGCAGGGCACGAAGGGCCCTCAGATCTCAGAGACAATAAGAACTAACATTTGTTTGGTAAATCCATGTGAAGGCCTATGTGTACTATTGTTCTTGGTGCTTAACATGTATTAGCTCTCTTCATCCTCCTAATATCTCAATGAGGTAAGTGCTAGTATTGCCCACAGAGATGGTGAGAGGAGAGTTGGGAGTGGAACTCTGCATGTTTGACTCTGGTGCGCCAGGACACTCAGAGCAGTAGGAGCAGGTAGGGAGGAAGGGGGAGAAGGCAAGGGAGAGGGGAAGATGGGAGAGAGAGTAAGAGAGAAAGAGAAGCTTTTTTTTTTTTTTTTAAAGAGAACATATATTGTTTCTATTTAATATGCTTTTCATTAATTAATTTCTGCATTGTGGGCCAGGCTTTTCTAAGTACAGTTGATCTATAATATTGTATTAATTTCTGCTGTATGGCGAAGTGATTCAGTTACACACACACACACACACAAACACATACACACACATTCTTTTTTTACATTCTTTACCATGATGGCTTATCACAGCATATTGACTATAATTCTCTGTGCTATACAGTAGGACCTTGTTATTTACCCATCCCATATATAATTGTTTTTGTCTGCTAATCCTCCGATTTCAATCCATTCCTCTCCTCCTCCTCCTACCTCTTGGTAAACACAAGTCTCTTCTCTGTGTCTGAGTTTGTTTCTGTTTCATAGATAGGTTGTGTCAGATTTTATTTTATTTTTATGTATTTATACTTGTCTCCCTTTCTAAAAAATTCATATTGGAGTACAGTTGATTAACAGTGCTGTGTTAGCTTCATGTGTACAGCAAAGTGGTTCAGTTATACATGTATCCTTCAAATTCTTTCTGATTTAGGTTATTGCAGAATATTGAGCAGGTTTCCCTTTGCCATACAGTCAGTCCTTGTTGGTTTCTATTTTAAATACAGCAGAGTGTATAAGTCAATCTCAGACCCCCAATTTATCCTTCCCCTCCCACCATTTCCCCCTGTTAACCACAAGTTCATTCTCTAAATCTGTGACTGTTTATGTTTTATAAATAAGTTCATTTGTATATGTGAAATCATATATTTGTCTTTCTCCATCTGACTTTTTCACTTAGAATGATAATCTCCAGGTGCATCCATATTGCTGTCAGTGGCATTATTTCATTCTTTTTCACGGCTGAGTAGTATTCCATTGTATATATGTACCACATCCGTATCCATTCATCTTTTGATGGGCATTCAATGGCACCCTACTCCAGTACTCCTGCCTGGAAAATCCCATGGATGGAGGAGCCTGGTAGGCTGCAGTCCATGGGGTTGTGAAGAGTTGGACACGACTGAGTGACTTCACTTTCACTTTTCACTTTCATGCATTGGAGAAGGAAATGGCAACCCACTCCAGTGTTCTTGCCTGGAGAATCCCAGGGATGGGGGAGCCTGATGGGCTGCCATCTACGGGGTCACACAGAATTGGACATGACTGAAGTGACTTAACAGTAGCAGTAGCAGTAGGTTGTTTCTGTGTCTTGGCTATTTTGAATAGTTCTGCTGTGAACATAGGGGCACGTATATCTTTTTGAATTATAGTGTTGTCCTTATATATGCCCAAGAATGGAATTGATGGAGCATGTAGCAACTCTAGTTCCTTAGTTTTCTGAGGAACCTCCATTGTGTTCTTCATAGTGGCTGCCCCAATTTACATTCCCACTAAGTGTAAGAGGGTTCCCCATTTCTAGCATTTGTTATTGTTAATGATGGCTGTTCTGAGTGGTGAAAGGTGGTATCTCATTGGTTTTTTGATTTGCATTTCTCTAATAATTAGTGGTGTTGAGCATCTTTTCATTTGCCTATTGGTCATCTGTATGTCTTCTTTGGAGAAATGTCTGTTTAGGTCTTCTTCCCATTTTTTAATTGGGGTTTTTTATTGTTGTTGAGTTGTATGAGCTGTTTGTATATTTTGGAAACTAGGCCCTTGTTGTTCTCATCATTTACAAGTGTTTTCTCCCAGTCTGGAGGTTGTCTTGCACTATTTTTTTCATTGAAGTATAGTTGATTTATAATGTCGTGTTAGTTTCAGGTGTACAACAAAGTGATTTATACACACACACACACACACACACACACATCTATTTGAAAGAAAGATTTGACAGTGGCTTAGGAATTTGACTGAAGATGAAACAGTAAGTTTAGCCCTCGAACTGAACTGTTTTGAAATTTATTAAAGAGGGAATTTAGAGCAATTAGAGTGGGAAGAATTAGCGCTTGTGCCAAGGGGCCTCCACCCATTTGTTCAGGCAGGGTCTGCTTGAACGTGTTCCCCAAAGAGTGGGAATACCATGGGCCAGGGATCCACCACTCTGTAGTTGATTACAGACAGTTTATTGTTGGGTGGAACTTGCTGGGAACATAACCAGCCAGGAGGGAGCACAGAGGGAGTTTGCCAAGGGATAATATGGGGGAAGCTTCCAGGCTGGGAGTGTGAGCCAGAGAAGGGGAGGAAATAAGCTTTTCCTGGTGGGTGGATTCCACCCAAATGGAAATCCAAATATGGACCTCTAAGAGCCTGAGGGTCACAGAGGGGGCCTGGTGTGAGTGGGAATCCCCAAGGCAGCCTTGTTCCGGAGCTGAGTGGGTGTGGTTGCTAGGAAGCCTCCTCATCATTACAAAGCATTTATTAAGTCCTAAGTTGTATTAATTTCTCCCAAAGTAAGTATTTCTGGAAAAGAGATTTAGAAGGTATAGGAGCAGCATTTTCCTGGGTAAGTGGCTGAAGGCAGGCTGCCAGGCTCCCAGCAGCATTTGGTGCTGGGTGATCAACTGTTCTGGCTTGCCTGAGACTGTCCCAATTTCTGCACTGAAAATTCAGTCTGTCTTTCAGAAGGCTCTAGACACTGCTCCCATGCCACCTCCTGAGAGAGGCCTTCCCTGACTATTTTCTAAAGTAGCATCCCATCCCGTCCCCAGTGGTCACATCCTACCCCATTACTCTGAGAAGACTCATTCCTTGAAATCATCTTGCTTATTTGTTTATTAACTCTTCTCCAAAACTAGAATGTAACCTCCAGGAAGACAGGGACTTTGGCCTGTTTACTGTTGTATTCCTAGCACATAGAACAAGACTAGGCACAAGAAGGGACTCATTAAACATTCACTGGATGAATAAGCACTTTTTATTTGTTTGTTTCCAGTGCTGTCCTCAGCTCTGGATATACAACAGTGAGTAAAATGAGAAATGGCCCTTGGACTCATGATGCATATTTAGTGGAAAAGAGATATTAATGACATATTTTCACTTAAACAAGTAAAATTGCAACTGGTTTGAGTGCACAGATGACTAGGAGCCTAAAGGAGAGGTACTGATGTTTTAGGAAGGTGCAGCATTGGGTGGAAGAGTCTGGGGCCCAGGGCCAGTGAATACTGGCTCAAAGAAGTGATGACTGAGTTGAATCTGAAGGCTGGAGAAAAGAAATGCAGTCGAGGAAGAGGGAACTCCACATCCAAAAGCCATGTGGCAGAATGGAGTGGGTTTGTTTGGAGAACAAACGCTGTGATTGGAGTGCAGAAAGCAAGGGGACTCATGGTGCTCTGTGAGGCCAGACTGGAGAGGCAGGGGCAGCCAGGACACTCGTGGCCTTTGGCAGTTGGATACATGGCTGAGGACTTGGCTATTTTTTTTCCTAAAATGGGAAATCATTGAGGGACTTTAAGAAGGATGTGTATGTATGTATATGTGTGTGTGTGTGTGTGTGTGAGAGAGAGAGAGACAATTAGTCTTTTTTTTTAATTTAATTTAATTTTATTTTTTAACTTTACAATATTGTATTGGTTTTGCCATATATCAAAATGAATCCGCCACAGGCATTGAAACATGTATAATATCATATATGAAACGAGTCGCCAGTCCAGGTTTGATGCATGATACTGGATGCTTGGGGCTGGTGCACTGGGATGACCCAGAGGGATGGTAGGGGGAGGGAGGAGGGAGGAGGGAGGAAGGTTCAGGATAGGGAACACGTGTATACCTGTGGAGACAATTAGTCTTATGTATTTTTAAGTGCAGATTTGTTAGATTATCAGGGTTCCTCAATCCTGGTGGTCAAATGGTTAAAAATAGTCAGGGAGTGGACTATTAAAATATTTATAATTATAAAATTAGCTCATAGCCTTAGTTCTTTCCTCTTCCGATCTGCAGATGAACTAAATTCCTGTGGCCTTCTTAAGGGCAGAAATACGGGGAATAAAATTTGTGGCTAAATAGTATTTTGAGGACTCCTAGAACTGATCCTTTATAGAGAACATAAAAGTGAGAAGCCACTGTACTCAAAGCACTCTTCTAGGCTCTGTGGGAAGAAAAATAGGAAACCACACGAATGTTCTTCCCCCGTAGGCACCTTTGATGTTTGATGAGAAGTATGCAAATGAAAAACCATGGGACCGAACCAGAAACAAGTTAAACAAGAACTGCTTCCTAGAGATACCCAGGCCCACGTTAACGTACAACTTCCCTGAGAGCAAGGTTCACATCTGAATCATTCATGTTCCTCCCATAGAGGTTAGCCAAGTGCCTTGCCCAAGAGACGTGCCGAATGAAGCTGACCTGATCGTCTGAGAAGAACCATTAGGAACATACAAGTCAAGCCTCTAGTGATACTTCTAAAAGAATGTAAGCTCCGTGAAGACAGAGTTTTGTGTCCATTTTTTGATTGTTCACTGCCATGTCCCCAGTGCCTAGGATATTGTCACTCAATGATATTTATTGAATAAATGGACTTTCTGGCTTAAGTGAGAACCTCTGGAATGATCAGATGGCTTAGTGAGAAATTGGTTAAGTGAAGGAATGGCCCTTCCATATGATGGGCTGTTATTCAGCGTCTACAGAGTATGTCACAGAAGAAGCCTTACTGACTAGGCAGGGTAGTGAAAGCACAGGCTGTGGAGGCCAGATGTCACTCATTAGCTGTGTCCTTGGAGGAGTTATTGAACCTTTCTGTAGTGCAGTTTTCTCAACTGTAAAATGGGCATAATAACAGTACATATCTTGGGATGCTTATGAGAATTAATGAGTTAATGCATAATGAGGACATATATATATAAGTAGGACAGTGCTTGATACACAGGAAACACTGAGTGAATATTAGTTCAAGTGTTGTATATATATTGACTCTTTTTTTATTTTGGCTGTGCTGGGTCTTTGTTGAGGTGCTTCGGGGCTTCTCTAGTTGTAGCACATAGGCTTAGTTGCCCTGCGGGATGTGGGATCTTAGTTTCCCAACCAGGGATTGAACTTGAGTCCCCTGCATTGGAAGGCAGATTCTTAACCACTGGGTAACTAGGGAAGATCCTATATTGACTCTTTTAATCCCCACAACAACCCTCTGAAGTAGATACTGTTATGACCCCTATTTTATGGTAAGTAATATATAATGATAATTTCTCTGAATGTGATGGGGGAGAAACTGGAAGGTTTCTTGGAGAGGAATGACGTGATCTAACTTATATTTTAACAAGATCAAGATATCAGCCATGTTGAAAACAGACCAAGGAGGGTGGAAGGGAGCAAGGACAGAATTAGGAAGACCACTTAGGAAACTAGAGCAGGAATCCAGGTGGGATATAATGTTCAATTGCATTGTGGTGGCAGTGGAGGTGGTAAAAAACCATCAGATTCAGGATAGCTTTTGGATAGGACTCAAAGGATTTGCTGATGGAATAGACAGGAAGCGTGAAAGAGATGAGTCATGGATGAATGCATGATTTGGGATCCAATCAACTAGAAGGATGGAAATTGCCATCTACTGAACAAGGAAAGACAGCAGGAGAGTAGGCTTGGAACGGATCGTTTGAGATGCCTATTTGTCACCCAAGTGAGATAATGGGTAGGCAGGTGGAAATACAAGTCTGGATGTCAGGGGAGAGTTCTGGGCTGCAGAGCAGAGTGTCGAAATCATCAGCCAATGGATGATATTAAAGGCCATGAGACTGGATAATATCACCAAGTAAGTAAGAAGATATAGAAAGCAGAAGTCCAAATATTGAACCCAATCAACAGAGGTTGGGAGACGAAGAGGAACCAGTAAAGATACTAAGGCCTGTCAATGAGGCAGGAGGAGAGCAAGGAACATGTCAGATCCTGGTACCCAACTAAAGAAAAGACTTACAGTGTTTCCTATGCTTTTACATTTAATCTTGGGAACACCCTTATCACTTTCATTAAAGCTCACAGAGGTTGGGTCCAAGATGCAGTTTGTAGCAGAAATTGGCATGGAGACCAAGCCCTCCAATGCTGTGCCCAGCACTCTTTCACTGCCTGGGTAAAAAGGGAGATCTGCCATGTCTCCTTTGTTCAGTTATTCCCCTCTCTCCAAAATGATGTGTTTTCAACTAGTCGTTCAACTTGTCTGCCTCAGTACAAAAACCTATTTGATATTTAGGTGAGAGTGCTGTAAAGAAGACAAAAAAGGAAATAGGTTGGGTAGCTCCATGGTCAATAGTTGAAGGAGATATAGAATAAGTGTAATCCCTGCTTAGAGCTTTCAGTTTGGAAGTATCTGACCTCATGATATTTAAATAGAGAATGCAGCAGAGGATCACTTGCATAGAGAGGTGTATGTGAGAGAGAGAAGAGAAAGAGAAATAGAGACAGAGAGATGAGCAAAGTCACTTGTCGATCTGATTAGCCCTTTGGCTCTGTGCACTGACCTGAGATGCCTGGACCCTGGTAGACCTTTTGGACTCCTCAGGGAGGATCCTGAGGTCAGGCAAGTGAGCAGTGACTGAGATGACCCCACTAGGGAGAAAGAATGCAGCCTTAATGATATATCCCCTGCTTGTTCCCTGGTCCTCGTAGAGAAGAGGGTGCCCTGCAGGAAGTCAACTAGAAATCTAAATATGCTTTACCTTCTCCATCTTTTCTGCCTACCATCTTCTACTTATCAATGTCATGAACTTGGAACTGTGAACCAGAGTTGGACAAGGCTGTCAGGGAGTCCATGGTGTAGAACCAAATATCTGTCAGAGCTGTGGTGCTCAAAGGATGACAAAGAAAAAATTAAGACTGGAGTAGAGCAGCAGATAGATTGGTTGAAACTAACCAGGTGGTGAACTGGGAAAGAAAAGTCTCAAGTTAGGACTGTCTAGAATCTTTGGGAAGCAAACTGTGAGAAAAGGCAACTCAGAACCGCACCTCAACATGACAAGTGGGGTGGATGCAGGGGTCTGTGGTGTCGCTACCAGGCCCAGGGGTTGTTACCAAACCTAACCCCGCTGAGATGGTACCTTGAAATGGCCTGGGAGAGGAATGCAAGACTTCCATCTTGTCATCCCCATGGAGACTAAACATTTTTTAAAATTATGGCTTTATATTTCTAGAGCAGTGTTAGGTTTAATTTTAAACAACAAAACCAAAGAGGGAGGAGATTTCCCATCTACCCACTGTCCCCATAGCCTCATAGCCTCCCATTATCAACATCCCCCATTACAGGGGTACAGTTCAGTTCAGTTCAGTCGCTCAGTCATGTCCGACTCTTTGGAACCCCATGAATTGCAGCACGCCAGGC
>NW_011494613.1:209663-222250 GCF_000754665.1 Bison bison bison | reverse complement strand
AAGAAATCCCAGGGCTGATCTCCTTTAGAATGGACTGGTTGGATCTCCTTGCAGTCCAAAGGACTCTCAAGAGTCTTCTCCAACACCACAGTTCAAAAGCATCAATTCTTTTGTTACAATTGATGAACCTGCATTGACAGTCACAGTCACCCAAAGTTCATAGTTTACGTAATAGTGTCGCCATCCGTTTATCCAAATCCATAGAATGTACAACACCAAGAGTGAGTTGTAATGTAAAGTCTGGAATTGGGTAAGCATTTTTAATCCTGTGAGGATTTGTACATATATGTTGAAATGTTTAAGAGAAATACCAAACTCATAATATTTTTGTTAATTTGTACACATTTGCAATAGTTAAGAGAAATTGGCCTATTAGAGTAATGATCTCCCATTTGATACCAATTTGAAATATGTAATCAAGAAATTGATTTAGGTTTGTGATTTTAAATTAAAAGATATTCTAAAATTCCAATCAATCAATATTGGGATACTTGAGAGAATCAAAGATTTTTTATACATTAAAACTAAATTTAATGCATCTGTAATAGGTTATTTTTAGTCAGTTGATATAAGAGAGATTAAAAATGCTAACTATATAAACATGGTTTAAAATGTTTGAGTTTCATGAACTAAATTTGTGACTGGAGTCAAGCATTGATTAAAAGCTCCCTTAAATGTGATTAAAATTTGCTATATTGAGAAAGAGAAATAATCTCTCTACATTGAACTTAAAAGTTTAAGGAAGACCTAGATTTTTAAGTTTGTAACTTTGACTGATTGAGGACTGAGTTTTAAAACTCAAAACTTTCATATAATCATTTTTGTGCAAAGAGTAGGTCCTTAAGATGACCAAAAATCCCATTACTTTATCAAGAGCCCTGTGGTACCTCCTGGGCTTCTTGTCCCTCTGGGTGTTCAGTGACTCCCACCTCCAGGTAGTTTGGAGGACCTTGTCTTCTTGGAGGACAGCTCCTGGAGGCCCTTGTGAGGGAAGAGGAGAGCCTTGGTGTCTGGGAGCTAAGGAGACAGACAGCTGGACTTTCTTTTTGCTCAAGGGCATGTTGATACTGTGCCCAGGAGACTGCGTATAAAACTGAGAGCTACAAAGATGGTAGAGGAAGCAAAATGTAAGAATAGAGTAAGAGGCAACTCGAGAAACCAACAGAGGAACCAGGGGTGGTCAAATTTGTTTTCTTTCTAGATTCAGTAAGTTTTTTACACTTAAAAACTTTATCTGATTTACATTGAACTTCATCACAGAACAATAGGAAAAAAAAAGAAGAAAACTCTTTATCTGAAAATTCAAGCTGTGACTATTGAAGAAAACAACAGCCAAAAGAAAAGGAGAACTTGAACCCAGAATCTTCAGCCCACCCATAAGTGTGCCCTGGAGACACCGGGAGACAACGTGCAAATTGTCACATGTCCCTGGCTCAGCCTGACTCCTTCTCAGGCCCCTGCCCTGCGCATGGCTTGTGGGCTGTCAGATGTGGCTCGGTACTTCATTTGCTACATTTTCCTCTGTACAAAGTGCAAGCCGTGGACAGACAGGTGCTGGGGACTTTGTAGTGCCCTCTGAAATTATTTCTCAGAAGGCCGTGACTCATCACAGGAAACCCCGTTTGTTTTCTCTCTGACCTTCCCTCAAGCTTCCTGCTCCACCCATCTGTGCATTTGTTCTCACATTCCTCATCAACAGACAACAGCTTACTTCTGACTTCAGTCGACAGCTGGGAGTAGAGATGGTTCTGGGAGAGAGAATGGGATAACTCTTCCCACAGCAAGGCCCATGAGGGCAGCAGGCCTTTGCTCAACACCTTGGCATCTTCCCACTGAGATATGTGTCAATTTCTATTCCATGACTTCTGCAAAATCCTTTTTCCCATGTCTCTAATCAGAATGAATTATCACATTATAGAAGAGGTAGATTTGCTCTGTTAGCCTTTGCTCTAATCAGAGACTGCTTTGCAAAACTCTTTTTCTAGAAAATATGCAACACTATACATTTATTAATAGGTGTCCAATCAATGTGCAATCAAAAAAACTTGTTTTTGACTGATGTGAGCGTTGATGTGAGTTAAATTGAAGAGATGTTTGTGGTTCTTCACACATAGAAGGTCTTCAGTGGTAGACATCGAAATGAATCAGACAATTCAGATTCCTACACATTTAGAGTTATAGTAAAGGTCATCCAGTCTTGTTTTTCCATTTACAGACAAGGATTCTAGAGGCCCAGAGAAAATGAGTTTCTTGTGGTCCCTCAGCCAGGCCCTAGCCCTTTGAAGGCTGTGTAGGCCTGGGTCTGCACTGCTGCTCTTCAGCTGGACTCCAGTTCCCACTTCCATCCGCATCTCTCTGTCACTGTCTGTACCTCAGGTGAACTCATCAAGTTGGCAAAGCCCCTTTGCAAGGTTTCACCCTTCTTCTGTCACTGGTTTCCCCAGAGTCCCTCCGTGGTTGCAGGTTCCTCTCTAGACTGCAGGCAAACTCAGATTGTTGACTTTGGTTTCCTTTCGCTGAGAATCTATGACTTTTCATGAAGAATATGTTTCAGAGTAATTCTTCAAAACCTGAATAGCAAAATACTCACTAAGGAAATTTGATGAAGACACAAACAAGTGCTTTTTTTACTTTTTTTTTCACATTTTTTGGCATTTTGTTTGGACATTTCTCTACTGTGCTTCCTTTCCAAGGACTTGGTTGCTTGTTTGATTTATTATAATCATCATCCAACTCATTCTGTTTCATATCCTGCCATTTTCCACTTGTGCTCTTACAGTGTAACTTTATTACAGAAGGATTACGAGCAAGTACTGGTCTGCTTTTTACAGAAATCTTTAGAACACTGTCATCTAGTTAGAAAAATAGGTTTCTCTGCTTTTTGGTGCAAACAACAATGTATACCTCCAGAGCTAATTTTTAGAGACAGACGCGCCAGGTCTCGCCCATTGCCCCGTGTTGGGGAGTCGGGGTTGCATTTGCCGTCACTGTCAGTGGGTCACCGTGCTTTCTGATGGTAGTCTGTGAACCAGAGCTCTGCTTCTGCCATCATATCTACCTTCAGTCCTGGCTTCTAGTCTCCATGGTGGTGTCAGCCTGGCCATCTCTGATACTCATTTATTGAGAAGAAGTTCATTGTAAAACTAACCAGCCATGAAGCCTGCACACCCTATAACTCTGTGAAAGCAGAAACCAAGTGTTTCTCCACATCTTTGGTGTGTCTCTATACCCCCATCATGATGCCCAGCCTACAGATGACACCTCACACATGTAACCCAGTGAGTGAATGAACAAATAAACCAATAACTCTAACTGTGGTTGCAGAGTAGTCTTCCTTTATAGCAGTTCCAAACACAAAATCCTAACTGTGGTGGGAAGATTCCATTCAGAGCATTTACTACCACAAGACAAGAAACACACCAAATAGAAAATTGAGAGTGAGGGTAGTCTGAGTATTATCTTGAGTAAGAACAATGTCTTTGGGTCTCTTCCTCCTTATTCCTCACAGCCCCCACACCTTGGATAATGCACAGTCCTTTTTGTCATTTAAGAATCTTGATCAGCTGACGTTTCTTTGTTCTCTCCTTGACTTTGAAGCAAAAGCAGTTTACCTCGTAAGATAAAAACAGTTTATCTCCTAAGATAGGAGCTGCACGCTTCCACTCTAAGAAAGGTCTAAATCTTCATAAACTTTCCTTAACACCTCAGAATCTTAGTCCCAAGACAACGTTGTTTGAGATGTAAGATCACTTCTAACTAGAAGACCACTTAGCTGTAAACATAATGAACAATGATAGAAAAACATGAATGAATCTCAGACTTGTTTTTCAAGATAATTTTGCTGCGTGAATGAAGTCAGATCAAACATGAACATATCCTGTAGGCTCTCATTTATATAAAATTCTAGAAAAATACAAACTAGTCTTTAGTGACAGAAAGTGTCACCTGGTCGGTGGGGTGGGAAGAAGTGAGAGGCAGGGATTAAAAAAGGGCATCAAGAAACTTTGGGCCGTGATGGGTACGCTACTTATTGTGAATTTGGTGGTGGTTTCACAGGTTTGTGTGTGTCGGAGCTTGTCGAATTGTGCTCTGTAAGTATTTGAAGTGTATGGTGAAGTGATTGGATGCCAATAAAGGTGTTTTTGCAGTTGTCTCTAGGAAATGATGCCCTATCTGCCCCTGCTCTGGGTCCTACCTCCCTTACCAGCTTCTCGTAGTAAAGGACGATAGCACCCAATCTTGTTCCTGCAGTGCAATCTGTCCTTTGTTAGGGTGGATCCTGAGAATTCTTTGCTTCTTCTGGAAGCAGAGAAATTATTTTAACTGGGCCACCATTCCCTCTCAGTTAATTGACAAGCATCCTCTTTTCCTGTCCGTAGTCATTTATGGGATGCCCCCTCAGGGTTCCAGGGGAAGGTTTTTGAAGAGACAGCCACCCATTGTGTCGCTGGCATTTGCATTACTGCCAGCCTGGGCCATGACTCACCAGCTCCAGTGATTACAGTTCTTAGACCTTTGACATGTTTTCAGGATGCTTTTCAAAACACCCATTGGTTCCACACAGGAAAAGCTGAGACAGTGAGCTGCCAATGTTTGCCTGGTCCTCTCTCAGACATTTCTTTCATTGTTCTCCAAGGAGCTTTAGACTTGGGTGGCTCTCAGTCAGCAGTACAAAGTGCAGACTAATCCCCTGCTCAGGAAGTCAGCATTATTCTAATGTCAGAAATATTTGTAAAACCTAAGGAAGCATCAGAAATGAGTTGCTGGAATGTACAGATGTGGACCTACCTAGAGGGTGACCTACGTAGAGGTCTACCATCTTATAAGAGATCCAGGCTCTAAGTGATTAAGTAAATAGCTAAGTTAGAGCAGGGCTTCTCCAACCTGTGCTGGCCTGGAAACCAAGTAAGAATTTGAGAGCAAGCGTTTAGAAACTTTAATAACAAAATTCTAGACTCATGTTAGGACTGTTGAATCTAAAAACAAGAAAAGTTAGGCTTGTATTTTATATTCTTTTCACTTAAAATTCTTTTTTAGTAATTTATTTTTATTTTACAAGTGATTTGATTCATAATTGATTGGAAATTGTTAAAAAATAAATAAATAAAGTAGTTTTTCATCTCAGATAATTTGAGAAGCACTGAGCTCTTTCC
Organism: Bison bison bison; assembly: GCF_000754665.1. NCBI lineage: Eukaryota > Metazoa > Chordata > Mammalia > Artiodactyla > Bovidae > Bison > Bison bison. Next base: position 217,097 of record NW_011494613.1, on the reverse strand, counting down.
ATGACCTCTGAAGGGCAGTTCTGAAGGGTCATGTTCCTTCCCACAGAGATGGCAGGTGACCTGTAGGGAGATGGGGACAGAACCAGGGAGGGGGAGGACAAGGGGCTTTCCCTTTGCCTGTAGTTCTTTTCACTTTTTGACCCAGGAACACACACATCCCTGGGGAAGCAAACACCAAGAGTAGCCAGTCGAGACAAAATCGGAGGGGAATGCAGTTAGAGAAGAAGAGAGTCTGAGAAGGGCAGGAATGGCAGGAGAGACCTGGGTTATCACACAGAACTCCTGACTCTTGCAGACGTTCTTCACAGTGGACCTCAGGAGCAGGTGGCGGAAGCAGGTGACAAATAAGGCTTTGAGGGGAGCCACAGCTGGAGTGAAGCCAGATCTGTGAGTCCCACTGAAGAGAGTCACCTATATACAAGATGTTCATCTAACCTAGGAGCAGGAGGGGAGAGGCCAGCAGTCATTGCCCTGTAATATGTGAGAATACACTACATATCTCTATGAAACCACTGACTGGAGGAATTGTCCCTCTAGAAAGCAGGAAGAAAAGGGCTGAACATAAGACAACCTCATTATCTGTCTTAAAACAGGGTGATCACACAGCTGAGAGGCATCACGGAGGACCTGTAATGAGGTCTTCACTTCACTTCACTTCACCCTATTTCAGACCCGGCTCTGCCGTCCCAGCTCTGTTTTTGTTGTAAATCATGATATGAGGTGATCTTGTGGTTCCCAGAGCACATGGAAGAGCCTTCTGCCCTGCTTGCCTTTGGAGCAGTCAGCTCCCTCGCTGTCCCATATTCTGGATAGGTGGCAGGACAGGAAGACATCATTTTCTTATTGCAGGACAGGATGACACCTTCCCCTTGTGGCCTCTTTCTGATGTGACTCAGTATGCCGTGGTCACCGTCGTTGACACTGAAGTCTTGTTGAATGAGAGGAGAGAATCAGGTTGGGTGGGTTCAGGCTCTTTCATATGAGAAGAGGTTTTGTGTCTTGGCTTTGGAAAAGAAAGGAACACCCAGCCCTCATGCTTTTTTTTTTTTGTTAAATTAGAGGGTGCTTTTTGCCTTATAAATTCTCCTGAAATACATCTTGGCTTTGACTGGTAATAACTCGTGCATGTCTAAGTGCGCGTGCCGTGTGGCATTATTTCTCGTCTGATGTGCTGGGGGTTCAGGAGGGGTTGCAGTTAGACCAGGAGGTGGGCCTGCAGCAGGGTGGGCTAGAGTAAAGCAGAAGCAGGGTTATTAACAAAAGTGCAGCTTCCTTTCCCCTTGGACCAAACCCGAGTTAGTGACAGTGCAGTCATGGTCGCCTGCTTTGGGGGATGCTTGGCAAAGTTTGGACTCAATTTCTAGGAGTTTTAGAGAGACTGACAAAGGAGGGCAAGAGTATCATGAATGTCATTCCTAGCTTATGTTTTAGAGACTCGTAAAGCCGTGCCCTGGTGGCTCAGACAGTAAAGAATCTTGCAATGTGGGAGACCCAGGTTCAATCCCTGGGTTGGGAAGATCCCCAGGGAAGGGGATGGTTACCTACTCCAGTGTTCTTGCCTGGGAAGTCACATGGACAGAGGAGCCTGCAGTTACAAAGAGTCAGACATGACTGAGCGACTAACGCTGTTCATAAAGTGCACCTTCTGGGGATGAAGTGACTGACTCTTCTTACCCAGGACACCAGGCTGTGGTTCTAGATCTTTACCTTTCCTAATTTTCCTGCCCTGAAATACCCAGAAATAGCTTGAAATAAACTTGAACCCCCAGTTATTGTACCCACCCCCAACAACCCCAACAAATTTATAGCCTGGTTGGCTAGCAAAATTAGCCCGGTATGAAACAGGGTTAGCACTAGATGATGGCAAAGATCACAAGTAGTACAGGTATTCCAGAAAGAGGGACTGATGTGAGGAATCAGGGAAGATTCCTGGGAAAGCTGGGCTGGCACTGGTGCTGAGTCCTTCCCTCCTTTGGAATCAGATGTAGTTTGAGTCCATGGATTTCCTAGGACTTGTGATGGACATGTAGGTAAGGTCTCTGGGCCCCAGAATCCTCATCTATAAGGTGGAGAAAGGAACAACCACGTCTAGGCTTTCTGGGAGCTCTGGCTAAGTGCTCAGTGGTGTTTGTTCCTTTCGGGCATTTCCGTGACTGCAAGGAGTTCCTTCTGGGGTGAATTCCTGGGAATGGCTCACCAATATGAATGCAGAGCTTAGTTGTGCAAGGCTGCTGTTTCTCTCTGTGGGGAGACAGTGCTATAAATAAACTATGAGTCAGTAGCTGCTTTTCCTAACTATGCACCCAGTTTCCTCGACTGGGCTAAGTTATGTCTCTCTTAAACCAGATGCTCCAAGACATAGCTTCTACCCAGAAAGATACTTTGCCCAAGTACTCACTTGGCTAAAACACCAGAGTTCTCAGTATGAATGCTGCTGTCAAGTTCTTGAGCCATTCATCTTTCCTTCCTAGTCTCTCCTAATTTGTCAGCTTTTCCCAATTTTCCTATACACAAAATAGTGAAAGTGAAAGTCGCTCAGTTGTGTCCAACTCTTTGCCACCCCATGGACTATACAGTCCATGGAATTCTCCAGGCCAGAATACTGGAGTGGATAGCCTTTCCCTTCTCCAGGGGCTCTTCCCAACCCAGGATCGAACCCAGGTCTCCCATAGTGCAGGTGGATTCATAGTGCAGCTGAGCCACAAGAGAAGCCCATACATAAAATAGGAAGTTATAAAATCCTAGCTCTGCACTGGGCTGCAGTTCATTCTGGAAAAACAGGCTTAGAAATGGGAGGCCTTTAAACTTTTTTGTATCAGTAAGAAATCAATTATGGAGAGAGAGAAAATACAGCCTAATGGATAGGAACAGGGACTCTGTATCCAAACGACCTGGACTTGCTTCCCGGCTCTGCTGCTTTACTAGTTATGTGACTTTGGGTAAATTATTTCACCACTCTGTGCCTTGGTTTTCTTGAAAGTTAAATGGAGAAACAGCTGTACACATAAGGTTGCTGCCATGAATAAATGAATTAAAAATGTATGTAAAGCAGTATGTGGCAGGTGTAAGCAGTAAATATATGTTGGTCATAATTAATATTATGTCCTAGTGAAGTGGGGAGAGGGCAGGTTTCAGACCTTGAGGGATGCTGTGCTCTAAAGAAGAGGGTACCAAGAGAGCCAGCACTCTAGGGGGTTGGTGACAATGGGCAGCATAGAAAAGAATACTCTTAGGAAGATATAAGCCCAAGTGCTAAATCCCAAGGGGACAGCCCAGGTTCAACTATTGACATTGAAACGGCCATCAGAGAGCCCTTATAGAATTTGATAGTCTCCCTTCTGGACTCCGGGATGCCTGGATACAGCCTCTCTGCCAGCCTGGCTCAAGACTTGTTTTGGTGGAGATAACATGCCAACACAGGTCTAGCCAATAACAGGTCCTTTGTTCTGTCTCCTGGACCTCTGGGTGCCACTGTTTGGACATGTCCAGCTTGGCAGGCAGCTGGCATCTTAAGGATCCAGGCTGTTATCAGATGGACACTCACTAAATAGAGTCACTCCCGGCCTGGTGGTGTGTGCTGCAGAGCACGTAGGCCCGCATACCTCATATCTCTGCCCAGGCAATTACATCCCAAACACCCTGCCCCATTCCAAGGCAACCAGAGCCAGCTGGGACACCGAACTTGGGGTGGGAGCCAGGTATTTTTCCTCCATTCATCTGATGATTCCATCAGTATTTTCTTCTAAGCTTGGGCTCTAACTGCAGTGTCCAACATGGGAAAACAAACCCAAAAGTCAGGAACTGAGCTGCATCTGCTCTGGTGCTGCCTTTTGCTCTTCTGAAATGAAGCCAAAAGGCACAGCCTCTGCCCTCCAGAACAGGAAGCTGCTGAAAGCAGCGTGTCCTTTCTCACAGCCTGCCGTGTGAGTGTATGGCATATACCTCCACGTTAGTGATGAACTGTCTGGTCTGATGTTCAGATCTTGATTCAGATATCAGTGTGGGATTCAGAGTCTAATAAAATGCATGTCTGGGCCTGTTTCTTGGCCAGGCCCCAGGGTCTTCAGCCCACCCAGCTGGTCCTCAAAGCTGGCCTCTTGAGTCAGAAGTGATCCCACGCAGTTCTGATGACTGATGATTTATGACAACTCACCCCTATTTGGGAAGTCTCCCTGCTAATGTTTTCTTATCTCAGCAGAGAGAAACACGTTTGATTTTTAACAATTGGTATCATTAATTGAACATATGCTATGCCCCAGGTAGCCTTCTATGGGCTTTACATAGTGATTTCTCTCAGTCCCCCCACCAGCACTCAAATGGAGTAGTATAATCAGCTTTGCCTAGCCCCTGAGAGGAGAAGGCAATGGCACCCCACTCCAGTACTCTTGCCTGGAAAATCCCATGGACGGAGGAGCCTGGTAGGCTGCAGTCCATGAGGTCGCTAAGAGTCAGAGATGACTGAGCGACTTAACTTTGACTTTTCGCTTTCATGGATTGGAGAAGGAAAAGGCAAACCACTCCAGTATCCTTGCCTGGAGAATCCCAGGGATGGGGGAGTCTGGTGGGCTTCCATCTATGGTGTCGCACAGAGTCGGACATGACTGAAGCGACTTAGCCGCAGCAGCAGCAGCCCCTGAGATGCATTGACATTATTAGGTAAGTTGCTCAAGGTCACCCAGGGAGGAGGTGGTAATGTCAGTATTTAAATCAAGCAGCCTGATCTTCTACCTACTCTGGTGGCTGCTGCTTTGGTGTCTCTCTGCTTCCACCTCAACAGTGATGTGACCAATGCCTGAGAAGGATCATCCTCATTGTTACCATCAGTCTTACCAGCTCGTGGGGCACAGAAACTTCTCCTGGTTGATGCTTTTGTCTAATTTGCTGCATCCTTGATGTTAGGGATAATAATGCAAATAGTATATTTCTTCACTGATTTCTACTGCTTTGATTCAATAAACATTTAGTGAAATTTACTTTGTGCCAGGTGTTATACTAGATCTGGCAAAGAGGGCCTGTATGGGCTACTTGCTTTTAAAGAATTTTCACTTTAGAAAGATAAATAATCTTCCCAAATATTCCACAAGGCCTTCTGAGATGGACGCTGCCTTCCTCTTCAGTCTCATTGTTCTCCATTCCCTGCCGCTGTGGCCTTTGGTTTGTTGAGCTTCCTGCCACCTCAGGGCTTTTGCTCCTTCTATTCCATCAGCCTGAAATGCTCTGCACCTTTGCCTGATTAACTCTTCCTCATCCATCATGTCTCATCTTGAATTATTCATCTTTAGGGGATTTTCTTTCAAGCCTGGGCTTCCCTGGTGGTTCAGACAGTAAAGAATCCACCTGCAATGCGGGAGAACTGGGTTTGATCCTTGGGTTGAGAGGATTCCAAGGGCATGGCTACCCATTCCAGTATTCTTTCCTGAAGAATCCCCATGGACAGAGGAGCCTGGGTGGACTACAGTCCATGGGGTTGCAAAGAGTTGGACACAACTGAGCAAATAAACACAGTGCAGTTCTCAGGCCCATAGATTAGGTCAGGTTCTTCCTGTTACATCTCATCATGGCTCCCTGTGCTTTTAATTTTTGTAATTATTTGATTCACACCAGTTTCTTAAGGGCATCAGTAATCCTGTTCTTGCTCACCACTGTATTCGTGGCATACATATAATAAGTGCTCACTAGTGGCTCAGTGGTAAAGAATCCGCCTGCTAATGCAGGAGATGCAGAAGTCACAGGTTTGTTCTCTCAGTCGGGAAGATCCCCTGGAAAAGGAAATGGCAACCCACTCCAGTTTTCTTGCCTTGGAAATCCCATGGATAGAGGAGCCTGGGCGGACTACAGTCCATCGGCTCTCAAAGAGCTGAACACGACTTAGCCACTGAGCACACAAATATTCAGAAATGAATGAAGGTTATCAATTATTTATTAAAGCAAAAATTGGGGCATGTTAGTCTCTTGCCTGGAAAATCCCATGGACGGAGGAGCCTGGTAGGCTGCAGTCCATGGGGTCACTAAGAGTCAGACAGGACTGAGCGACTTCACTTTCACTTTTCACTTTCATGCATTGGAGGAGGAAATGGCAACCCACTCCAGTGTTCTTGCCTGGAGAATCCCAGGGACGGGAAGCCTGGTGGGCTGCCATCTATGGGGTCGCACAGAGTTGGACACGACTGAAGGGACTTAGCAGCAATAGCAGCAGCAGTCTCCAGTCCTGTCAGAAGCAGACATCAAGACAGGATTAAATGTGCCAGGATTTTACTGGGGGAAGGAATATGAAAAAAAAAAATGGGAGGGAGTCTAGAACCTCATCAGACTGTGATGCAAGTCTGATCCTAGAAAGAAGGGATGTAAAGAGGATGGGGAGGACCATACTGTATGTTCCAGTGCAGGGGAAGTTCAGCAAGGCCATGGAGGGAATCAATGGTCAGAGGAATGCCCCATCTCTCAGGACAGTGCACTGACTCATTGGCTGGGAACACCATGGGAGGCGTGGCCTAGCAATGGAGGCGTGGCCGAGCAGCTCCCGGCGTGTAGTTGGTAGCGTATAATTACCAAAGGTAGGACTTCCTCAGAAGGGTGGGAAATCTTAATTTTGAGGCTCAGCAAGTATTTTTTCAACTCATACTATTCTTTGATGCCATGGAAGATACTGTAGGGTTAACTGTACATGACTTCTCCTCTAGATGCTTGTGGCTCAGCTGGTTAAGAATCCTCCTGCAATGGGAGCTTGGGTTCGATCCTTGGGTTGAGAAGATCCCCTGGAGAAGGGAAAGGCTACCCACTCCAGTATTCTAGCCTGGAGAATCCCATAGACTGTACAGGACTGGGTTGCAAAGAGTCGGACACGACTGAGTGACTTTCACTAGATGCTCATCAGCTCGCTGAGAAATAGGTAAACTCACATGCATTCTTTTGAACATCAGTGCCATCATTTCTAAAATGAAAATAATTCCTCCTATCTGTGTGACATGTAACAGTTAGACGCAGTGGCTTCTGTGAACCGGGTAGGTGCTCAACAGTAAGGTCTGAGTATGAGTTCAAGAAGTAACAGTTTGTGTCTTGCCCACGTTTTCAGCTTTCCTAGTCACTTAAGTTGAGCTGATGTTTAAGTTTTCGAAGAAACTTTTGGCTGAGGATGTGTGCTTCGCTTGTAATTACTCTCATCAACAGTCCCCTGAGGCTCGTTCTTTAAAAATATTTCAAGTAAAAAGAACCACAGTTTAAATATACGATCAGCACCAAGGGAAGATTTACTATCCAGTTACCACATTTAAAGAAATCCCAGGGGAAAGGCTCAGTGATGTGTGCTTGGCCCAGTGAGCTCACTGCTGGGGTCAGTTTCTTAACTATTAACCCCAAGGCCACTTTCGGCTTGTTCTGTGTTACAGCACAGGTATTGGGACACTGGTCAGGGTTTTTTATTTCTTTTTTTTTTTT
>NW_011494613.1:207066-209426 GCF_000754665.1 Bison bison bison | reverse complement strand
TTCCCTTTTGCTCACTGCCAAAGTAAGGCGGTGATCCGTCTTTGCCTTCCACCCTCAACTCTTTTCTCTGGTATTACTCTTTGAATATCCCCTCAACCCCATGCTGCCTTGTGAAGCTAATCTTATCCTAGTTTTACCTGGTGAGTTGGCCTGTTCTTTCTAGGAATTGGTTTTAATTCAACCACTATTTGCTAAGTAATTTACTAGTAAATGTAGATATTGTGCCTCAGTATTTTAATGTATAGAATGAAAGGGGTGAACTGGCTAAGGCATAAGATGACATGAAACATAAACTACACTCAAAAAATAATCTATATCTCAAAGAATCATGGGAATGAAGAAGAAACAGATTTTCCAAGGAGGAGGTGAGGAGGCAGCCTTTGATCTAAGACTCAAGGTTAATCAAAGAAAGGGATGAAAGAGATTCCATATTGAGGAAGTAGTATGAGCAACGGTGGGGCGTGTTTGCCATGTTTTAGGGAGACAAGGAGTTTGTAATGGCTGGAAGATTAGGAGGGATCCAAGCATTACTGAGTCTAAGCTCATACATTTCACCACACAACAGGCCAGTAATTGAGAGACCAGTTTTGGGGGCAAGGAATAATGACTTTATTTGGAAGGCCAGCAAAGCAAGGAGATAGTGAGCTTGTGCCCCAAAGAACTATCTTGCCTCAGTTAGAATTTGAATATTGTAAAGCAATTATCATCCAATTAAAAAATTTAAAAAAAACTTCAAAGTTTGAACAAGCAAGAAAAACTGGAAACAACCTGTATGTCTATCAACAGGTGACTGGATAAACAATGGAATACTGTTTATGTACTATTGATATCATGCAACAAGATGAATGAACTTTTGAAGTTCATTCAACTTTTAGACTTTTGAATTATTTTGAATAATTAGGTTGAGTGAAAGAATCCAGACAAAAAAGGACAAAAGAAGGGTGGGAAGAGGGAGTAAATTAAAATACTTCCTGGTTCCGGTCAGCCTCTGGAAGGGATGTGTTAATTTCTTCCTCCCTGCAGTCATTCAGAGGTGGGCCTGGTCAGGATGTTTCCTATAAGCTAAACAAAGGTATTTTAGTTTAATGCTTATTACCTGGGAAGCAGGGTTCCCAGAGATGAGCCATTATGTACTATTATTTAGTCACTAAGTTGTGTCTGACTCTTTGGGGACCCCAAGGGACTGTAGCCCACCAGGTTTCTCTATCCGTGGGATTGTCTAGGCAAGAATACTGGCATGGGTTGTCATTTCCTTCTCCAGAGGATTGGTGTGACCCGACCCATGAGTCAAACACGTGTCTCTTGTGTCTCCTGCATTGGCAGGCAGATTCCTTAACACTGAGCCACCAGGGAAGCCCCCCATTATGTATCATTTAAGCTTATAGGCAAAATCCCTTTAGCGATTAACTTGTAATACTGAATTGAGTACAAAGGTTATTTCCTATTACATAAGGACAGATGAGAAAAGTGGAGTGGTGGGTAACCATGGTGGTCCTTGAAAACCTTGTTCAGGAGCGTCATAGGTCAAGAAGAGCCATTGTTGTTTTATAAGCAGGGGACAGAATTTGAGCTGATTAGGAAACAGTGTCTAAGGAAGGACAGAAATGAGACAGGGTGAGCAGTTGCCAGAGCCGTGTAGTGATTTAGGTGAGAGAGAATCGTTTCTGTAGAAATGAATGTAAGGGGCAGATCTATGAGATGGAAGGGGTGTGGAGTGGAGGAGAAGAGGGCTTTGAAAGTGACCTGAGGTTTCTAGCCTGTGCATACTGCAGGCAGGGGGCTGGGGGAGGGATGCCGCTGAGAGGAAGAACCCAGGAGGAGGGTCTGCTAGGCTGGGAATAGGGATCTTCTCGAGCTCACACTGCATTTGAGGGTCTGGCAGGATGTTCCTTGGGACCTGACACTGGAAAGGCAGGTCTGGAGCTCAAGACTGTAGTCAGGGCCCAAGAGGAAGATTTGGGAGTTGGCCTCACAGTGGTCACAGTTCCAATGGCACATTGTTTCGCTTCCTCAGCTGCCTAAACAAGGGCTTGGCTTTCTGGCTGTGTGAGTGAAGACAGGTGGACGGGTATTTTCTGGGGCCTGAATGGCTGATCCTGATCCGCACAACACAGTCCTTGGATCCCTGAGATTCCAAGAAAGGAGTAGGCTAATCTTGTCCTCCTCTACTTAGCATAGTTTTGCCTCTTCTCCCTCAGTTGTCCAGCTTCTCAATCTGCAAACAACAGCTGGAGGGTGAGTGAGGGTCAATTCAACAGCTGTGTGCTGGAAACCAAGCAGGCGTCCAGGATGAACGCACTGTCGGGCCACAGCTGCTGCGGAGATGAGCGTGCACGCGTGTGTGTGTGTGTGTGTGTGTG
>NW_011494613.1:203370-206966 GCF_000754665.1 Bison bison bison | reverse complement strand
TGTGTGTGAGAGAGAGAAACTCATAGCAGGGTGTGGGTCAAAATTGCTGGCTGTCTCTCTTTTTTAAACAGACTTAATTCACTTTAGTTTTCTTGTGTTACTGTGGAGTCTGCACAGAAGCACTAGTTTGAGTCTTTACAAGATGGTCAGTGAATTCTCAACAGGGAAGCTTGGCGAACGCCATCTCTTTCCAGAGGTCAACGGTGAGACAGCTGTGGGTCTTGGAGCTGGCAGCTGCTCTGGCCCCACTTTTAAGGGCCATGGACTTCTCCAGGACCTCCAGGCCCTCCCACAGCATCATCCATCATTTGATGTTTTCTAGAAGAAGCACTGGCCAACTTTTTAAAGTAAATTAAATATTAAATATTCTTTTAAAAGTTTTAATGCTGTACCAAAGATGACTTCACTTCCTATTTTATTCCAAATCCTGGTGACTAGAACTTTCAGGGTCCCCAACTTGCAGGTGACCCAGTTGCTGGCACACCGTGGCCACAGTGGCAGTGGAGGGTATTGGGAGTCTAGGGTCTGCTGGCGGAGAAGGCAGTGGCACCCCACTCCAGTACTCTTGCCTAGAAAATCCCATGGACGGAGGAGCCTGGTAGGCTGCAATCCATGAGGTCGCTAAGAGTCGGACATGACTGAGCGATTTCACTTTCACTTTTCACTTTCATGCATTGGAGAAGGAAATGGTAACCCACTCCAGTATTCTTGCCTGGAGAATCCCAGGGTCGGGGGAGCCTGGTGGGCTGCCGTCTATGGGGTCGCACAGTCGGACACGACTGAAGTGACTTAGCAGCAGCAGGGTCTGCTGGAAACTGCCTCCAGGCTGCTGCCTCAGGGAGAAGCACAGGAATCTAGAAATACGTGAATGGATTAAAAGTTCAAGAGGAGGCTGATGTCCCCAATCCCAGTGGAAGAGAGGCCTTTTCCTGGAAAGTGATTAGGGATTTCGGTGTGTGGTTTTGTTCTGGGCCAAACAAAAGTCTTGAGCTGGATATCTGTTTCTAATCATAATTTGGATTACCCCTCATACTAACCAAATGTTTGTCTGAGGAGACCAATCCTCAGGCCCCAGAGAGCATGACAAATCTCTACCCAAGAGTCAGGAAACCCCTGGCTAAGTAGGCTCTTTCTGACTGCTGCCTCTCCCTGCTGGGAAAGGGCTGGAAGGAACTCTTTCTAGTATCTGGGCTTCTTCAGCCTGCTGCTGTCTCCTTTGCTCACTGTTGGTTCTCTAAAAAGCAACTCCTCCCCAGCCCCAGGACACTGGACAATGTTTGGTCACTTTGGGTTGTCCCCACCCGAGAGATGGTGCTAATGGCATCTAAGGTCAGTGATGGTGCTCAGCATCCCGTGATGCATGTGATAGCTAATGGTCATCTGGCCCCAAGTCTCAGTTGTGCCCTGCAAGATAGCCAGCTCTAAAACCCTGCCCTCCCCAGTGATGTTTGTTTCCAAACAGACTTAACAAGCCTTCTAGTAGGTAGATGATGGTAAACCAATATCTCCTTTGCCAATTTCCCTGCTATAAATATTCTCACCATATTTGATATCAAGCTACCGTGGTGATGTCCTTAACGTGGAGTTGGGAAGAGGTACAGAGAACTGGCTCTCACCAGCCACCGCAAGCCAGCTCCATTCACTCACTAAGGTCCATTTATTCTCAAACCTCAGGAAGAACAAGCAAAGCAGTACTCTTTCCTGAGAGTGTTGCTTTCAGAGTTATGCTGAACCATATTGGAGCCTTCATCATCATCTGGTTGCTTAGTCATGTCCGGTTCTTTGTGACCTCATGGTCCACCAGGCTCCTTTTTCCATGGGATTGTGCCAACAAGAATATTGGAGTGGGTTTCCAGTTTCTTCTCCAGGGGATCATCCTGACCCTGGAATCAAGCATGGTCTCCCACATTGCAGGCAGACTCCTTACCATCTGAGCCACCAGTTCAGTTCAGTTCAGTCGCTCAGTTATGTCTGACTCTTTGCAACCCCATGGACTGCAGCACACCAGGCCTCCCTGTCCATCACCAACTCCTGGAGTTTACCCAAACTCATGTCCGTTGAGTCAGTGATGCCATCCAACCATCTCATTCTCTGTCATCTCCTTCTCCTCCTGCCTTCAATCTTTCCCAGCATTAGAGTCTTTTCAAATGAGTCAACTCTTTGCATCAGGTGGCCAACGTATTGGAGTTTTAGCTTCAACGTCAGTCCTTCCAATGAACACCCAGGACTGATCTCCTTTAGGATGGACCAGTTGGATTTTCTTGCAGTCCAAGGGGACTCTCAAAGGTCTTCTCCCACACCACAGTTCAAAAGCATCAATTGTTCAGCACTCAGCTTTCTTTATAGTCCAACTCTCATATCCATACATGACTATTGGAAAAACCATAGTCTTGACTAGATGGAGCTTTGTTGGCAAAGTAATGTCTCTGCTTTTGAATATGCTATCTAGGTTGGTCATAACTTTCCTTCCAAGGAGTAAGCGTCTTTTAATTTCATGGCTGCAGTCACCATCTGCAGTGATTTTGGAGCCCTAAAAAATAAAGTTTGCCACTGTTTCCCAATCTACTTGAAGTGATGGGACCGGATACTATGATTTTAGTTTTCTGAATGTTGGACTTTAAGCCAACTTTTTCACTCTCCTCTTTAACTTTCATCAAGGGGCTCTGTAGTTATTTACTTTCTGTCAGGGGTGGTGTCATCTGCATATCTGAGGTTACTGATATTTCTCCTAGCAATCTTGATTCCAGCTTGTGCTTCATCCAGCCCAGCATTTCTCATGATGTACTCTGCATATAAGTTAAATAAACAGGGTGACGTTATACAGCCTTGACGTACTGCTTTTCCTATTTGGAACCAGTCTGTTGTTCCATGTCCAGTTCTAACTGTTGCTTCCTGACCTGCATATAGGTTTCTCAAGAGGCAGGTCAGGTGGTCTGGTATTCCCATCTCTTCTAGAATTTTCCACAGTTTACTGTGATCCACACAGTCAAAGGCTTTGGCATAGTCAATAAAGCAGAAATAGATGTTTTTCTGAAACTCTCTTGCTTTTTCGATGATCCAGTGGATGTTGGCAATTTGATCTCTGGTTCCTCTGCCTTTTCCAAATCCAGCTTGAACATCTGGAAGTTCATGGTTCACATATTGCTGAAGCCTGGCTTGGAGAATTTTTGAGCATTACTTTCCTAGCGTGTGAGATGAGTGCACTTATGCGGTAGTTTGAGCATTCTTTGGCATTGCCTTTCTTTGGGATTGGAATGAAAACTGACCTTTTCCAGTTCTGTGGCCACTGCTGAGTTTTCCACATTTGCTGCCATATTGATTGCAGCACTTTCACAGCATCATCTTTCAGGATTTGAAATAGCTCAACTGGAATTCTATCACCTCCACTAGCTTTGTTTGTAGTGATGCTTTCTAAGGCCCACTTGACTTCACATTCCAGGATGTCTGGCTCTAGGTGAGTGATCACACCATCATGATTATCTGGGTGGTGAAGATCTTTTTTGTATAGTTCTTCTGTGTATTCTTGCCACCTCTTCTTAATATCTTCTGCTTCTGTTAGGTCCATACCATTTCTGTCCTTTATCGAGCCCATCTTT
>NW_011494613.1:199533-203270 GCF_000754665.1 Bison bison bison | reverse complement strand
TGCCACCTCTTCTTAATATCTTCTGCTTCTGTTAGGTCCATACCATTTCTGTCCTTTATCGAGCCCATCTTTGCATGAAATGTTCCCTTGGTATCTCTAATTTTCTTGAAGAGATCTCTAGTCTTTCCCTTTCTATTGTTTTCCTCTATTTCTTTGCACTGATCACTGAGGAAGGCTTTCTTATCTCTCCTTGCTATTCTTTGGAACTCTGCATTCAAATGAGTTTCTTTCCTCTTCTCCTTTGCTTTTTGCTTCTCTTCTTTTCACAGCTATTTGTAAGGCCTCCTCAGACAGCCATTTTGCTTTTTTGCATTTCATTTTCTTGGGGATGGTCTTGATCCCCGACTCCCCTACAATGTCATGAACCTTCGTCCATAGTTCATCAGGCACTCTATCAGATCCACTCCTTTAAATCTATTTCTCACTTCCACTGTTTCTATGAAGACCTGCAAGACCTTTTAGAACTAACACCCAAAAAAGATGTCCTTTTCTGAGCCACCAGAGAAGACCAAAAAGAAAAAATCACTTTTACCAATCATGTCTGCTCCCTTGTAGAAGAAAATGGCAATCCACTCCAGTATTCTTGCCTGGAAAATCCCATGGACAGAGGAGACTGGTGGGCTACAGTCATAGGGTTACAAGGAGTCGGATATCACTAAAGTGATTTTGGAGAATCATGTCTTCATTTAACATTTTGAAATTTTGTTCATTGTGGATTTTTTTCATTCATTTTGACTTTTAAAAATACTGTATTAGATTTTATTTTATCTTTATTGCCCCTCTTCCTTCTTATTTTTGTTCTTCCTCTGCTCCCCGCCCCTCCCCCCACTTTTTTCTTTTCTTTTTTTGCTATTTATTATAGAAGGAAATGACAACCCACTCCAGTATTCTTGCCTGGAAAATCCGATGGACAGAGGAGTCTGGTAGGCTACAGCCCAGGAGGTTGCAAAGAGTTGGACATGACTGAGCGACTTCACTTTCACTTTTCACTTTCATAGCAATATGGTTAAGCTGCCAGAGTCACATCATATAGGTTCAAAATAGCAAACTGCTGTGTCACTTAATAGCCGTGTGATTCTGAGCAAGTACCTGACATGTAAGTACTTGCTATTTTATATATGTATACTTTTTTAGATAATATAGAATATATATGCATATAATATAGAATGCTATGCTAAGCTGCTTCAGTTGTGTCCAACTCTTTGCAAGCCCATGGATTGTAGCCCAGCAGGCTCCTCTGTCCATGGGATTCTTCAGGTAAGAATACTGGAGTGGGTTAGCATTTCCTACTCCAATAATATAGAATATATATGTGTATATAATATATATGTATACACCCACATGCATATATACATACATTTGTTGCTGTTCATTCACTAAGTTGTGGCCAACTCTTTGTGATTCCATGGACTGCAGCATACTAGGCTTCCCTGTCCTTCACCATCTCCCAGAGTTTTCTCAAACTCATGTCTATAGTCTATTGACTCAAACTTGAGTCAATAATGCCATCCAACCATCTCATCCTCTGCCACTTCCTTCTCCTCTTGTCCTCAATCTTTCCCAGCATCAGGGTCTTTTCCAGTGAGTCGGCTCTTCACATCAGGTGGCCAAAGTATTGGAGTTTCAGCTTCAGCATAAGTCCTTCCATTGGACATTCAGGGTTGATTTCCTTTAGGATGAACTGATTTGATCTTCTTACTGTACAAGGGACTCTCAAGAGTCTTCTCTAGCACCACAATGCAAAAGCATCAATTCTTTGGTGCTCAGCCTTCACAATGGTCTAGCTCTCACAGCCATACATGACTACTGGTCCTTTTTGGCAAAGTGATGCCTCTGATTTTTAATACGCTGTCTAGGTTTGTCATGGCTTTCCTTCCAAGGAGCAAGTGTCTTCTCATTTCGTGGCTGCAGTTACCATCTGCAGTGATTTTGGAGCCCCCCAAAATAAAATCTGTCACCGTTTCCATTTCCACCCCTCATTTGCCACGAAGTGATGGGACTGGATGCCATGATCTTAGTTTTCTGAATGTTGAGTTTTAAGCCAACTTTTTCACTCTCCTCTTTCACTCTGATCAAGAGGCTTTTTAGTTCCTCTTCAGTTTCTGCCATTGGAGTGGTATCATCTGCATATCTGAGGTTGTTGATATTTCTCCTGACAATCTTGATTCCAGCTTGTGAGTCATCCAGCCTGGCATTTTGCATGATGTACTCCACATATAAATTGAACTAGCAGGGAGGCAAGATACAGCTTTGACGTACTCCTTTCCCAATTTGGAACTAGTTTGTTGTTCCATGGCCAGTTCTAACTATTGGATTTTGACCTGCATTCATATATATTTGAGGATTTTGTGTTGGGTAGTTTGCTAATCATTTTGTATACATTATCTAATTTAACCTATACACATGCGTGTACACAGAGAACATGAGGTTTTTGAGTGAGGAAACTGAGGCCCAGAGAGGTTAAATGACATGTTCTAAGTCCTGTAGCTAACCAATAGTGGGCTGGAATACATACTCAAGCTTGTCTGACTCTAGATCCTGCCCCTTATGCCTCACACTGCACACGTTTGGGGGAGTCAAGTCCATGCACAGCTTTCTCATGGACAGTGTGACTGTTCTGCTTTAGGGCCCGTGTCCCTGTGAAGGTCTCAAGGAACCTCTAGTGAACTTCTGTGAGCCACACCCAGGCATCACACCCAGGCCTAGGGTTCTGATCCAGGCTGGCGCCCACTATCACAAGGCCAAGCTAGAAAATCTGGGGTTAATTAGGGGAATTTATGCTTCCTGAGGAGAGTTGTTGAGGAGAGATGAAATCTGTTTGCTGATGTCTTTTTTTTTCTTTTTAAAAATTCTATTTTTGTATAGTTGTTAAAGGTTATACTCCATTTACGGTTATTACAAAATATTGGCTACATTGCCTATGTTGTATATCCATCCATGAACATGTCTTATACCCAGTAGTCTGCACCTCCCACTTCCCCATCTCTATATTGCAGAAATGGGAGAGAAGTGGTGATAGAGGCTCTGGAAGATCCACGGTTGCTCAAATATTCTCCCACTGAATTAAAGATCTTACTTAGAAGATGTGAGATCTGTCATTAAGTAGCTGCATGGACAGCCCTGGAGTAGTGTGACAGGTGATCCTGCTTCTTGCAGTCTCCTGAAGCCCTTTGGGTCTCAAAACAAATAAGGATGCTGAGTTAGATTTCTCTCTGATGCAAACCCTGAATGATGTTGCTTTTCTTTTAGGGAATCCTCACCAGACTGGGAAGGCAAGGAGAAGCACACCCTGACTGTGGCCCACACCTATGGGGGCTATTGTTCATGATAGGTGGGCTGACAAATGCTCTTGCATGATATTCTCCACTAGATCTGCCTGTTATGCTCCTTTGTGACTTCCTATACTTTTCTCGAAATCACAGCTCTGCAATAATGCAGCTCTTTGCCTGATTGTTTGCCATTTGCCCTCCAGACTGTAGCTTCAGGAGAGCAGGGCCCTTGTTTACTTTGTTCATTACTTTTCTCCAGCATGAAGCCTGGTACATATTAGGTTAGTTGTGTGTTAGTAGATTGAATGAATGGAAGAAAAACAATAAGACATAATGCATATCCAGATGGGTGGAGAGACATCCAGAAGAACTTGAGTCAGGCCTGGCAAGGTCTCATCAGAGTCCCACCCCCCTTCCTTGAAAAGTCGAGGGCAGGGATTCTTTTTTTTAAGTTTATTTATTTTTTTT
>NW_011494613.1:183969-199433 GCF_000754665.1 Bison bison bison | reverse complement strand
GGGGCTACTCTTCTTTGCGGTGTGCTGACTTCTCATGGCTTCTCTTGTTGCAGAGTATAGGCTCTAGGCACTCGAGCTTCAATAGTTGCAGTAGTTAGCACTTAGTACTTAGTCTCAGGAGTTGCAGTGTGTGGCTCTAGGGCGCGGGGCCTTCAGTGACTGTGGCTCCCAGGCTCTAGAGCACAAGCTTAGCAGTTGTGGTGCCTGGGCTTAGCTGCTCCACAGGATGTGGAATCTTCCCAGACCAGGGATCGAACCCATGTCCCCTGCATTGGCAGACAGATTCTTCTTACCCACTGCACCACCAGGGAAGTCTGAGGGCAGGGATTCTAATATGATGCCTAAAGCAGGGAGGGAATAACTTTAAATCATGACTTTCCTAGAAAGAGAACTAGAAAATAACAGGTGATGAAACCTTAAATCTTATAGATCACAGATGAAGAAATAAAAATCTGCTTTCCAGATTATTCTGCTCACTGTAGAGAACAATAAGTTATACAATGGCTTCTTAAGAAAGGTGATGTGAAGTTGTGGGCCTCAAGGGGCTTCCCTGGCCCTGTGGTCTGCCGCACAAGCAGCACAGCTCCATCTTTCAGGGACCACCTTGAAATGGCCTGGAGCTGCCCCTTAGGCCAGGTGGAGCCTCTGGGGCTGGATGTTGGATTTGGAAGTGGGGCTCTAAAAGGAAGCCACAGTGAATATTGAGACAGCAGCTGTCTCAGGTTACTCCCAGGCTTTAACACACCAGGTAGGGGAGAAACCGGAGAAGTAGCAGGAGCTAAGCAAGTTAGGCTAAAACTCCACCTCTTGGTTGTGCATATCCATTAGGACAATGACCGTGATGAGTTTGTAATTCATTCTCAAGAGCCAAGCAAGTTGCATTCACTTTGAAAGTAGCCAACTTTGAAGAACCAATTCACCCAATTCTGAAATGCACAGTTTTCTTTATGGAGGCAGCACCACACTTCAGGACCACACAGCTGGGAGATGAGAAAAGGATGAAGTAAAGTCAGGATTTTGTGAAGTCAGTATATGGGATGAGTCAGAGGAGACATATTAATAAAAGGAGACAGGGAACTTCACAAAAGGAAATGAATTCTCCCTTGATTAATGATGTGCAGAATACTTGACGTCATTATTAACGCTTATAGTATACAGATGACAGGGGCCCACCCTATTGTGAGCAGAGGACAGAATGTGAATAATTCCATAGCTTTGTCACCATTTAGAAAAAGTCTCTCTCTGCACATGCATATGTGTATATGTGTTTAGACTGAGAATTTCAAGAGACGTGGTAGTTTAGGGAATAAGACAGAATCGTTGTTTCTACTTTCAGCTCTTAGGAAAGTACATAAGAAATTCATAACTGTTTGAAAAGTGATTTGAGATCCTCTGATGAAAGGTAATGAGAAGTCAGAGATATCAGTCTTGGAGTGTGATGACAGCATGTGATTTCATGTTGGAGTGGCGCTAGACCACATATTCCAGAATATGTTCCTCTCCTACTTCTCCAGCAAACAAGAAAATGGGTATTGGGAGAGGAGGGAGCAGGGCTGGAAGGAGGAGAGGACGTTGGGCAAAACCCGCAGTATTTTATGTTAACCAAGAGGAAGACAGCCTGGGGACCCGGGAGGAACCAGGGCCTGCCTTCATTCCCTAGGGCAGTTTGCCTTCTTGCAGTCTGAACTCTGTTGCC
Source organism: Bison bison bison (assembly GCF_000754665.1). Taxonomy (NCBI): domain Eukaryota; kingdom Metazoa; phylum Chordata; class Mammalia; order Artiodactyla; family Bovidae; genus Bison; species Bison bison. Next base: position 197,737 of record NW_011494613.1, on the reverse strand, counting down.
TTTTAGGGTGATCTGTTTGGTCAAGTTTTCCCAAATGATGTAATACCTGCTGTCTTGTCACGGTGAAAACCACCTTTTGCTTTTCAAGAGAGCTACAGCATTGTTTTCTGTTGCATTAATACTTTGGTGGCAATCATCTGTCATTAAAACCTTTATTATTCTCTACATTTGCAAATCTGCTTTTCTTAGAACATCTTTTCTTCAGCAAAGACTTAAGAGGAAGGTGCTCTGTCTACCATCCAGGATCTAGCTAGAGTGAGGCCTCCTGGCAGACAGGGGCCATCTCTGACCACAGGTACCAGAGGCAGCTGTATGGGCTGGTCACAACTCAGCTCCAGAAGGGGCTCCAGTTCTGGATCTGCTGCCCCTATTCATAGGATTTTAGGCAAGTTATCCAACCCCTCGGAGTCACAATTTCCTCATTTGTGAAATAGAATAAGAAAGATCTACCTTTTGGGGTTATTGCGAGCATTTAAAGAATAGTTATGTGTGGCCTATAATAGGCCTAGTAGATAGGAAGCACCAAATAAGTGTTTGCTGCTGCTGCTTCTACTGCTACTACTATATTATTATTTCCTGAGAATGTATAGACTGGTTTAGAGAAAATTATTGAGAGTATTATTTCCATCATTATTACAGTCTTTGAAAGAAATTAAGGATTTAAAGCAAAATGCTCAGGTAGATTAAATTATTTTTGGTATTCTCCCTCTTCTTTTCTTCTGGCTCTTGCAGATTTCTGATACATTGCCATGTGTCTGATCATTGTCATGGCTTAAGGTTTTAGTGATGTGTTAAATATATCCCCTATGAGTGTAAGCTGGGCTTCCCAGGTGGCTCACATGGTAAAGAGTCTGCCTGCAATGTGGGAGACCTGGGTTTGATCCCTGAGTCAGGAAGATCCCTGGAGAAGGAAATGGCAGCCCACTCCACTATTCTTGCCTGGAAAATCCCCTGGATGGAGGAGCCTGGCAGGCTATAGTCCATGGGGTAGCAAAGAGTCTGACATGACTGAGTGACTTCACTTTCACTTCCTTTCTTTCATGAGTGTAAGCTAATACTTAAGGTACACATACCTACCAGGATGAATTCATGCTTTCAGAAGAAGACTGGAAACTTGGCACTTTTCTGAAAGATGAAGTAATAAACCCTATAGACTTCTAGAACTTTAAAGCTAGACTGCAGGGGCCATCAAGTTCAAGACCTGAGTAGGCAAATGATTTACCCTTGGAGACAGGCATGGTTGGTTATTGGCAGAGCATGCACGGCTAGAGTCTCGGGTCAAGTTAGTCAGTTGAATGCTATGAACATGTGAAACATGGTGTGACTTCTTATAAAGCTGCTTCTACTTAACTGAGCTGTGGCAGCATGCCATCCGTGTCCAGAAAAGGGTCTTATCAGATTGCCTATAAACTCTATGCACTGAAGTGGGTGTCGCTGAGGACATCATCCTGATCCTGTTTATGAAGACACCTGAGGGGCCGTATCTTTCAAGTACCAGAAATAGCTGGTGCTCCTGGGACAACTGTTTTCATCTGACGAATGCCCAGAACTTTTTATGTGATTGTTATCTTGTGATCAGTGCTTTTTGCATTGACTAGGAATGCTCAGGGAGAAGGCAATGGCAACTCACGCCAATACTTTTGCCTGGAAAATCCCATGGACATAGGAGCCTGGTAGGCTGCAGTCCATGGGGTCACTGAGTCAGACACGACTGAGCAACTTCACTTTCACTTTTCACTTTCATGCCTTGGAGAAGGAAATGGCAACCCACTCCAGTGTTCTTGCCTGGACAATCTCAGGGACGGGGGAGCCTGGTGGGCTACCGACTATGCAGTCACGCAGAGTCGGACACGACTGAAGCTACTTAGCAGCAGCAGCAGCAGGAATGCTCAGGAACAAATTTACATTCTATCTCTGTGAATAGAACCAGTAGCTACTACAAATTACAGATGTTTATTATAGCTGAAAACTTTGTAGGCAGCTTTTCTAAGCAGTGTTCCACTGCTCTCTGACATTCTCTGACACTATGGATATTTCCTGGAGGGAAGAGGAGTTTTGGGGTCCTTCATGTCACATACTTTATCTCCTTCTTGGATATTCATGATGTATATATTGGTATCTGATAAGTTCTGATAAGTCTGACAAGTCTTATAAGTCTGACAATTTAGAATCAAAACAAAAAGAGCTTTTTAAAGCTTTGTTTAGTCCTATAGTTATAAAACTTATTTGATTACAGAATCTTTAAAAAAAATTACCTCAGAAGTCTCTAATTTTATAGGAAACACTTTTGGGGGAATACTGTCTTCAGTAATCTGTAATCAAACCCTATTTATTGGATTCATGTCAGTACACAAGTTGTCTCTTGACAGGGCAAAACATGATTCTTTCTACTTCTGCAAAGCGAAGAGTCCAGTTGTGTATATTGGACCACGTGACTGATGAGGTCCCTTTGAGCTCTAAGGTTTGTTGATTCTTGATTTTAAAAATGAATAAAAGTGTCTTAAGTGTATCTGCGCATAGAATTAAGAATTTAACTTTATGAATGTGAAGACTAAAATTAGTAATCAAAATAGTGTATGTAACATTTCTGGTGCTGTTTATTCATGTCTAATCTAAAAGATTGCTTTAAAAATCATGTTTATAAAAACAGCTCCCAGGAGAGTTTACAAAGATACACATTTCCTTTGAAAAGCCTCTGAGTCAAAAGATGTAGGATTTTCATTTGAACTCCTGTTTGGGTATAGAATTTATACCCTGCTTCCTGCTTTGATAAAGGCTTTTTCCCAATGGGGTTGATGCAGCTTCATGGTGTATCTCCAGGGGGTTGTGCAACTAGATTTACTCCTGAAGCACGTAGCCCATTCAGAGATTGTGTTGTTAGTTTATGAGGCACTTTTGGCATTAAGACCCTTCCCCTCTACACTCCCCGTTAAAATTCAACAAACAGAAGCCAACAGCAAGGTCCTCAAGCCCCTGCCATGTTTGTATTACTTGGGTGGGAGCCTAGACTTGCCTTAGACAAGACACCTAGCTTCTGGAATTGTTCCATCCCCTTGACCACTGAGCCAGACCCAAGGGGAAATAGCAAGGCAAAATCACCCTCCAAGAGATGGACTGCAGGCAGCAAGGACAGGTCCTCAAGCCTGGGTCTTAGCTTGGCATCCAGCTTTCTTGAGCAGCGTGGTCCTGAATGTGGCACCGTAACCGCAGTGGCTTTCATTGTTCTCCTCTCTGTGTATGCCTACGGAAGGGTGCGATTTCATTATTTCTCTGGACCACTTGTCCCTCTGAATGTATTTGAGTTTTTCTCCTGTTTGACTATGCCTACTGTATGTCACGTATTACGTCACAATAACACATATCCCCTTGTCCTTTCCTTTGAGGAACTCATAGTGTTGAAGAGCAGATGGCACCAGGAAAAAATTTTCATCCGACGTGACAGAGACTCCAAATGAGTTGTGTATAAAGACCAATGAGGAAGTGATAGAGGTGACGTGTGAGTCAGGTCTTAGAAAATGTGTTGGAACTGATTTTGCCACTAATGGGCTTACTTTTTCTGAGTAATGGCAACCAGCCTGCTAAAGGGGGAAGTGTAAACTGAGAACTTGTTTGGGATTCACTCAGTAAACTAGCTGACTGAACCCATTAGGCAAAGTCTAGACTCTGACTTCAAGCAATTCAGTGAATATTTAGGCTTTAAGTATTTCAGTTATTGGAGGAAGAGACCATCTGGAAAGCAGACTCTCTGGAACTCACTCTCAAGTTTCCTGTTGTAAAAATGTTCGAGGGATAGTTTTGATTTGTGGAACTCCTGGAATTAACTTTGCTTTATGTTTAATAATACCTAATTTCCCAGTCTCATGGCAGACAGAAAATAAATGGCATATTTAAATTGCTATGTAGGTGAAAAGAAAGACCACTACTGAAGAATGGGTTTTAATTTAAATTTCAGAGGACATTTTACAAAGTACATGAACCTAACAGGTAAGCTGGCTCCTTGAGTTTGCTCTTCTGTAGACAACTGACCCTGGAAGGTGGGTAGCAGATCCAGTGCTGGGCAGAATTTTGTGGATCTTTTTCAAGTTACCTTTATGAGGAAAAACCATGGGTGTCCACCATGTGACATAATATCCATCACTTCCCTGGCTGTACAAATAGTTTTCTAATTTGATGTTGTAGAAAATCTTTCACTGTAAAAATACTCCTTTTCTTTAGATTTAGCACTTAAGATGTCCCCCAACCCCCTCTTCCCAATATTCATTCTAATTGTGAATTTTGACTGTCTGTGTTTATTATATTTATACCGGATAGTATCTTTGTCTTCTCTTCTGCCATGGGTTGAGACAATATTCATCCAGCTGGCTTTCCAGACTCCAAACTTAAATGGTGCCCTTCACCACGTGGGACTGGCTTAGCATTTGAAAGCAGCTAATGTTTCAGGTTTTAATTTGAAACTGAAGGTGTGCTATTTCTAGACTTGAGAGTCTTGCTTCCCACTATTTGTTATCATACACTTCCTCTTGGCATTTCAGTGGGTACCTGTGACTCCTCCCAGACCTCAAGTTTCTTAAGAACAAGGAATTTGTTGTTGTTCAGTCACTCAGTTGTGTCTGACTTTTGCAATCCCATGCAAAAAGTCTGCAGCATAGCAGGCTTCCCTGTCCTTCACTATCTCCCAGAGTTTGCTCAAGCTCATGTCCATTGGAGAAGACTCTTGAGAGTCCCTAGGATTGCAAGGAGATCAAACCAGTCAATCCTAAAGGAAATCAATCCTGAATATTCATTGGAAGGACTGATGTGGAAGCTCCAATACTTTGGCCACCTGATGTGAAGAGTTGACTCATTGGAAAAGACCCTGATGCTGGGAAAGATTGAGGTCAGGAGGAGAAGGGGATGACAGAGGATGAGATGTTTGGATGGTATCACTGATTCAGTGGACATGAGTTTGAGCAAGCTCCAGGAGATGGTGAAGGACAGGGAAGCCTGGCGTGTTGCAGTCCATGGGATCACAGAGAGTTGGACATGACTGAGCGACTGAACAACAACATGTCCATTAAGTCAGTGATGCCAATCAACCATCTCATCCTCTGTTGCCTCATTCTCCTCCTGCCCTCAGTCTTTCCAAGCATCAGAGTTTTTTTCCAATGAGTTAAGAACAAGAATGGGTTTCATTTATCTTTATATTCTATAGCTCATACATAAAGGTGGTGCTTAAGAAGTATTTGTCAAACAGATTATATTTATCCTAAAAATTCATCAATTGAACCATCCCATGTAGGCAAGACAGAGAAGGCAATGGCACCCCACTCCAGTACTCTTGCCTAGAAAATCCCATGGATGGAGGAGCCTGGTAGGCTGCAGTCCATGGGGTTGCTAAGAGTTGGACATGACTGAGCTACTTCACTTTCACTTTTCACTTGCATGAATTGGAGAAGGAAATGGCAACCCACTCCAGTGTTCTTGCCTAGAGAATCCCAGGGACGGGGGAGCCTGGTGGGCTGCAGTCTATGGGGTCACACAGAGTCGGACATGACTGAAGCGACTTAGCAGCAGCAGCAGCATGTAGGCAAGAGGTGAAAAAGAAAGTACTGTGTATACAAGTCTCAGAACTTTACTTTTCTTAATAACTTAAAGGAGGCAGATAAAGGAATCTCCTGATAAATAAATGTGAGTATCTCCCTAGCGTGATCCAAGGATCCTGATTTACTTTGTGCTCAAATGGGACTTTCTGCTTTAGGATCATGTATGTGTGGATCATATATCATATCAAGAAAGATGCCATGTGAGCTGTGAAGTGGAAGGCTTCCCTCTGTGAAAGGGCCAAGGCAAACCTGCTTCATATTTCCTGTCTGAGGTCCCAGTAACACACTAGCTACCATTTCCTTGGCATCTGCCCTGTGCCAAACATTCAAGCATATGATCTCATTTAATCCTCACAAGGACTCCAAGGCTTAGAGGGGTTAAATGGCTTCCCCATGGACCCCTAGATAAACATGTCAAAAACCAAACCCATGAGCAAGCCTGCCCCAGGTTGGCATTCTCCCAGCACTCCCTGTCTTGGTGAGTGAAAATTTTAGCATCCAGTTCCTCCAGTGAGAAATCCTCTCCTGATACAAGCTTCCAAGTCTTGTGGAGATAGTGTCCACCCGTAGACTCCCTGTTGACTTCCATTCCAGCCCAGCCACCGTCTGCCCTCCGTGGACAGCTCAGGAGCCTCCCCAGTGGTCTAAAGTAGACCTCCTCAAATCTAGTCCCAATACTAAGCTTAAGTGGTCTTCTCAAAAGTCATGTACTATCATGTGATTTTTTCGATTAAAAATCCTCCAATGCTACTTCTGTTCACTGGTAGAGACCAGGGTCCTTAACCAGGCTCACCATGCCCTCCTCGCCTGGCCCCATGTGGCAACCCAGTCTCCTCATTTTCTGGGCCTCGAGCCAGCCAGCTGTTCCCTCAGCCTGGAATGTTCTTACCATCCCTTTCAGAGCCTAGGTTGATACCCACTCAGCTGACAAAGCTGAGCTCAGTAGTGTCTTCTTCAAGGGACTTGTGTGTACTTTTTTGGCATTATGTGCTTCTCCTCCATAGTGTTCATCTTATATTTATTTGCTTCATTATTGGATTAATATCTGGTTGTCTCACGAGTCTGTAAGGTGCATGAGGGCAGGGGCCAGGTCTGTTTGCATTCACCAAATCTTAGTTCAGAACCTGAAGACAGCAAACAGTTGATGAGTATTTGTTGCATGAATTAATGCACTAACAGCCAGCAAGTGACAGAACTGAGATTTCAACTCAAAAGCTCAGTGTCTCCTGTCTTTAGTGTGTGGCTAGAACTCTAAATGGTCAGGTGTGGGGACAGAGGAGGGTTGAGATTGGGAGTCTGGCTCACTCTTCCCTCTGGGACAGGAAGGGGCTGACAGTTGAGCTTGTGGTCACTGAAGATTCACTGGTCTCCCGCCCCATTCCAGGCACTTTGTTCGTTCTCAAATTTAATCCCTCTTAACAGTCCCTCAGGAAGTTAAGTAACTTGCCAAGTCACCCAGAAGTCAAGCTGGAAGCCTAGATTCAAGCCTAGGCCCTTTGTCCCTCTACCCATGTTTGTAACCCTTTGCTAACTGTCTTTACCTTGTTCCTTGTTTTACCCCCTCACTGTGAGTCCCTATCTGACCTTCAGTTCTGTTCCTTTTCTTGTAAATTTGTACTCATTTCTTCTTTAATTTATCACCTCTCTTCCCTTCCCTAACTCCTTTTCTCCATTCCTCCATCTTCCTTCCCCTCCTCTGTCCTAATTCTGTTAGAGATGAGAACCATGATGTTACTTACCTGAAACTTATATTTCAGGAAGCTATCAGCAGCCAGAAGTCCTGCACACTAGGCAACTTGGTAGAACAAAATGGAGATGAGAATTATAAATGTCTAAGCTTGTGTCCTCTTACTCTTATGATTGGTTGGCTTTCAGTTTTAAAATCACCTCTGATTTTGAGCTTTGAATTTGGCCTATTAAAGGTAGTAAAAGCAGTACAAAGAAAGGGAACAGAACTTCAAAAGTGCATTTTTCTTCCCTATGAGAAGGCCACTATAAACTGTGGAGATGCTTCTCAAATAAAATTGGATTCTGCCACTGCCTGCTGTTTCCCTCTGCATTTCATCTCTTTTCTCTGAATCACTGAAGCCTCTCTTGGGACACTAGGTAATCCGAAGAAACAATGGAGTGTTTGGGCACCTCGAGTTCTACAGAGAGCTAAGGCACACTGATTTGCATTTCTGGGTCAGCGTAATTTCACTTTCACTTAACCCTTGTACTGACCCTTGTTTTTCAGCGCTTTGGCTCTTTCCGCCATCCGTTCGAGAGCATTCAGTTTCCTCGACCCACAGATGGTAAGTGTCCCCTGGCAACCAAAAGCTTGCAAACTGCCCCCAACTCCCCTCTTCAGCGTTCCCAGCATCATTATGCTCTTTTCAGTGAGGAACTGGCCAGTATTTTAGATGTCTCTGAATGCACATTTTATTCACATTTAAGAAGGTAGGTTTTTTTTGGTGTTAATGGAAGAGGAAATAAACATTAGAAATTGCATTATTCAATTGTGTACATAGCCGCCCAAGTTTTGCACCTCTTTGTGGTTGTAAATCCTTGATGTAATGGACACCATCTCTCTTGGTATGAGTCATGCTGGGTATGAGTCATTCTATGAAGACCCACAGTGTGTCAGAAAGAGGGACATGATGTATATTTAGGACTTTAAAATAAGGCTATTCTGCTGTCTTATTCATAGTTTGATTTCTGGTAAGAGGGAGCAAAGACACCAACAAGATTTAATTACTTGCACTGTGGCAGGAACACATCATTAGTTGTCCATCTTAGCGAGGTCCACTTGAGTAGAAGACCCTGTGTAAGGTAAAGGTGCTCTGAGATGCAACATGTTGTACAAAGTGGGAAATGAAATATTAATGAAATGTTTATCTCTCAAAGCTTTAACTCAATTGGTAAGAATAACTTTATGTTTCTTTCTTGATTGTAGAAGTAAATCATAATAGTATGATATATGAATTATATCTCAAACAATTGTTTTTAGAGAATAGTAGCAAGAGGATTATAGAAGAGACAGGTAAACAATAAGAAACAAATAAAAACCAATGATAATCCGGAGAAGGAAATGGCAACCCACTCCAGTGTTCTTGCCTGGAGAATCCCAGGGACAGGGGAGTCTGGTGGGCTGCTGTCTATGGGGTCTCACAGAGTCGGACACGACTGAAGCAACTTAGCAGCAGCAGCAGCAGCAGCCTGATTTGTTTTCTATTATCTTGGGTACATGAATACAAAACTGAAATAGCGTAATAAGTAGTGTTGAAATCTTTTCATGCCTTGTGAACATTACATATCCTTCTCCCTCTACATAATGTTCTGTCATATGATTGTTTTATAAACATTGAAAAAATTCTTTATTGTTGGACATCTAGGTTGCCTCCAAGTTCTGGACAATGTGTGTAGCTCTGTAATGACCATACTTAAAACTATATCAACATCTATGATGATTCCTTAGATTAATTTCTAGATATCTAGTTGCTCTAAGAATATGTACTCTTTTAAAGGCTTTAAAACCTATACATATACATATATTCCTTCAGAAAGGTTGGCTCAATTTATTCTAGCAGTGTGTATACACCGTTGTACATATTTGTATATAATTTCCCACCATTAGATATTATTTAAATATTTTCACCAATTTGACAAGTGAAAAATAGTATCTCATATTTCTTATTATTTTAACTCCTTTGAGTTAACTTTTTAAGTTAAACATTCTTTCAAATAATCATCATCCATTTAAAAATTACTTATAATTTCTTTGATCATTTATGTTATATGTTGTTTATCTTTTGGTTAATTTGTAAGATATTTTGAACAATCTGATAAGACTCTACTGAAATGAAAGTGAGGCAGATTTTTCCTTAGAGGAAGAGCAGTGTAGCTGAGATTGGTTACAGAGACAAAGCCTGCTCCCGGCTGCTTTCCCCCAGTGTGTGGATGTATTTGTTGACTGAGTGTATACCTCAGTTGTTTTCTGGCAAATATTCCCAAGTTGAGAGCCAGAAAGCATCATCTTTACAAATAACTGTGGTTTCATTTTGAGATAAATAATTACTTGAAGCAAAATAAAGAAAAATTATAAACAGTTTTGAACATTAGCCAATCTTATATTTATATCACCCATTTCCAAAGAACTTTAATTCAAAATATTTTTAAAGGTCAATTTATATTTTCTTTTAATTCAGCTGCTTCAAGGGTGGGGTAGTTTTTTCCTCTATTTTCCTCAAAAGTTCAGTTCAGTCTCTCAGTCGTGTCTGACTCTTTGTACCCACTGGACTGCATGGACATACTGTTCCTCTATTTTAGGAGTAATCCAAGTGGAGTCAGAACTTAAAGACAGACAAAAGGAACTCCTAAGAATTTGAAAGTTTGATGATACTGTGTTCCTTTCTCTTTCTCCATTATTGGTTCAGTTCCATTCAGTTGCTCAGTTGTGCTCAGTTGTAACCCCATGGACTGCAGCATGCCAGGCTTTCCTGTCCATCACCAACTTCTGGAGCTTACTCAAACTCAGGTCCATTGAGTCGGTGATGCCATCCAACCATCTCATTCTCTGTCGTCCCCTTCTCCTCCTGCCTTCAATCTTTCCCAGTCTCAGGGTCTTTTCCAATGAGTCAGTTCTTCACATCAGGTGGCCAAAGTATTGGAGCTTCAGCTTCAGCATCAGTCCTTCCAATGAATATCCAGGACTGATTTCCTTTAGGATTGACTGGTTTGATCTCTTTGCAGTCCAAGGGACTCTCAAGAGTCTTCTCCAACACCACAGTTCAAAAGCATAAATTCTTCAGCACTCAGCTTTATAGTCCAACTCTCACATCCATACATGACTACTGGAAAAACCATAGCTTTGACTATATGGACCTTTGTTGGCAAAGTAATGTCTCTGCTTTTTAGTATGCTGTCTCGGTTGGTCATAACTTTTCTTCTAAGGAGCAAGTGTCTTTTAATTTCATGGCTGCAGTCACTATCTGCAGTGATTTTGGAGACTAAAAAAATAAAGTCTGTCACTTTTTCCATTGTTTCCCCATCTATTTGCCATGAAGTGATCAGACCGGATGCCATGATTGTTGTCCATTTAAAAATTACTTATAATTTTTTGATCATTTATGTTATATGTTGTTTATCTTTTGGTTAATTTGTAAGATATTTCAAACAATCTGATAAGATTAAGTTTGCTGCATGTTGAGTTTTAAGCCAGCTTTTTCACTCTCCTCTTTCACTTTCATCAAGAGGCTCTTTAGTTCTTCTTCACTTTCTGCCATAAGGGTGATGCCATCTGCATGTCTGAGGTTATTGATATTTCTCCTAGCAATCTTGATTCCAGCTTGTGCTCCATCCAGCCCAGCATTTCTCATGATGTACTCTGCATATAAGTTAAATAAGCAGGGTGAAAATATACAGCCTTGGCGTACTCCTTTCCCTATTTGGAACCAGTCTGCTCTATGTCCAGTTCTAACTGTTGCTTCCTGACCTGCATACAGATTTCTCAGGAAGCATACAGATTTCTCACCAGTAAGGTGGTTTGGTATTCCCATTCCTTGAAGAATTTTCCACAGTTTGTTGTATTCCACAGTCAAAGGCTTTGGCATAGTCAATGAAGCAGAAGTAGATGTTTTTCTGGAACTCTCTTGCTTTTTCCATGATCCAACGGATGTTGGTGATTTGATCTCTGATTCCTCTGCCTTTTCTAAATCCAGCTTGAACATCTGGAATTTCACAGTTCACGTACTGTTGAAGCCTGGCTTGGAGAATTTTGAGCATTACTTTGCTAGCATGTGAGATGAGTGCAATTGTGCGGTAGTTTGAACATTCTTTGGCATTGCCTTTCTTTGGGTTTGGAATGAAGACTGACCTTTTCCAGTCCTGTGGCCACTGCTGAGTTTTCCGAATTTGCTGGCATATTGAGTGCAACACTTTCACAGCATCATCTTTTAGGATTTGAAATAGCTCAACTGAAATTCCATCACCTCCACTAGCTTTGTTCGTAGTGATGCTTCCTAAGGCCCACTTGACTTCCCTTCCAGGATGTCTGGCTCTAGGTGAGTGATCACACCACTGTGGTTATCTGGGTTATGAAGATCTTTTTTGGATAGTTCTTCTGTGTATTCTTGCCACCTCTTCTTAATATCTTCTGCTTCTGTTAGGTCCACATCATTTCTGACCTTTATTGTGCCCATCTTCGCATGAAATATTCCCTTGGTATCTCTAATTTTCTTGAAGAGATCTCTAGTCTTTCCCTTTCTATTGTTTTCCTCTATTTCTTTGCATTGGTCACTGAGGAAGGCTTTCTTATCTCTCCTTGCTATTCTTTGGAACTCTGCATTCAAATGGGTGTATCTTTCCTTTTCTCCTTTGCCTTTTTCTTCTCATTTTCTCAGCTGTTTGTAAGGCCTCCTCAGACAACCATTTTGCCTTTTTGCATTTCCTTTTCTTGGGGATGGCCTTGATCACTGCCTCCTGTACGATGTCACGAATCTCTGTCTATAGTTCTTCAGGACTCTGTCTATCAGATCTAATCCCTTGAATCTGTCACTTTCACTGTGTGATTGTAAGGGATTTGATTTAGGTCATACATGAATGGTCTAGTGGTTTTCTCTACTTTCTTTAAGTCTGAATTTTGCAATCAGGAGTTCACGATCTGAGCCACAGTCAGCTCCCGGTCTTGTTTTTGCTGACTATATAGAGTTTCTCCATCTTTGGCTGCAAAGAATATAATCAATCTGATTTTGGTATTGACTATCTGGTCATGTCCATGTGTAGAGTCTTTTCCTGTGTTGTCAGAAGAGGGTGTTTGCTATGATCATTATTGGTTATATGACCTTAAATAACTCTTTGCTGCTACCTGCCTAAGGCAAGAGGGTTGGGGGGGCTGGTTGAGACACCAATTAGATCTCTTTAAGCTTGTAGTATTTTCCAAAATTAAGATGCCTAATCATTTCAAAGTATCATTTTTCCCCTGCTACTTAAAAATGTAAATATTGCTCAAGTATGGCTGTACTCACACACGCGTGTGTGTTAGTTTACACATTTTGTTACCTGATCGTTCATCGTTAAAAGTATTTTTTCATTTTTGCCTTTCAGAATTGTAAAATGTGTTCATAATTTTCAAATTTCTACTAAGATTGTTGTTTTTTAATGACTGGCAGTCACTCCTCTTATTATTAACTGATGGAGATAGTGATTGTGACATCTTAACCCAAAGAGGTGTGTAAGGGTACTTAAAGGGGCCTGTTAAGTCACCCCTCATGTAGAAAAGGACTGCTGTCTTTAAACACAGCAACATCATCATTCGTTTCCAGATTGTGGGGAGGGAGCGAGGATAATACTTTAAGTGATGAAGTTGGCATTTCCCATCTGTTGTACTTCAAACATAGGCCTCCTCCTCTCTACCAATCACAAATATAAAAACTCTGCTGATGGTTTGACCATCTGGATTTCCCATCATACCCTGTCTTCACACCTGGCGATTCCGTGCAGGTCTTTGATTGATGTTTTTCAAAATTGCCTCATAAAATCAAAGGACAGACAAACAATATTTTTCTAGAATTTGTAAACCAAGATTCATAACTTTTGTTATTGCTCTTTGAATTGTTAATAATCTTAGCCTCAGGTGATTTCAAAAATGCTTTTTTTCTGGTTAAGCAGACCATCACATTCTCATAGCTACTCATGTTTACCATTGTCAGAACATAAGCAGTGGGTGATAATAGTCTCAGATTCAATATTAAGCACAGTGATATTATTCAGCTTTAATTAAAATATTTACGTGCTCATGGTTTGCCTTCTCTTAAGGTCACATTTGTCAGCTGGTAGGCTCTGCTAACTGAATAGCATTTAAAATGCCACTTTGAATTTGTCTAAGGGTGTAACATTATTCTGAATTATTACGAACTTAATCATTGGCACAGACCTATCTGCCTTTAACTGGCTTGGTTCCAAGCCCAGTTTGGGATCCAAGGGCTGCCTTAGAACAATGCTATAGGCCCCGAGTCTCCTTCTTCCCTTAGTCACCACTCAAACAGCAATTTGCTTACTTTTGCTATTTCCTAATTTTTCAGAGGAATGACAGACAAGGTATTAAGCTTTGGTTTTTCTCCAGATCCTATCAGTTTCCTCAAACACAGTTATCTCCCCTGTTGCCCCTGGTGCTCTGCCGGGGATTGCGGGTGTCTCTCCACCGCCCC
>NW_011494613.1:167026-183869 GCF_000754665.1 Bison bison bison | reverse complement strand
TGCCTCTCCTCTGCAGCTGTAGTTGATTTTAGGGAGCTGGGAACTGATTCCACTGGGTGTTACACACACGGAGACCTTTTAGCAGGAATGGCATAAACAGGAGCTCTCATTGCTTCCCTGACATTGGAAAGGAACTGGTGACTGAAATATCACATATTTTACTTCCTTTGTAGTTCAGGTGAGGGACCAGATACAGTCTTGGGGCAGAATGAAGCTGACCCTGGTTAGGGTTGTTTTTGCCTGCTAACTCTACCCCAGTGAGATTCTGAATAATTATGAATAACTTTGGAAGATCCAGGGCACAAAGAGATGATTAAATGTAAGGTCTGGACCATCCACTCTGAACCATGTAGCACTACTAATAAAGATGATAAAAGAAGCTTTCATCAGGTTAAGAATGTGGTTTGAGGAACACGTTGCTGCCTCCTTCGTAAGTTTACTTCCTTTTTTCTTTGTGAAGGTTTACAGTAAGTAGCCCAGAGTGAAACTAGAACTTGGTGTGGGGAAGGAGGATAGGGTGGAGGAACGGTCATGTTATTAAGTTATTGCAAATGTAGTGACTGGTGATTTTACACGTACGCATTCCGCATTACAGGAAGCTCACACATCTAAGAGACCATGCCCTGTTGGCCCCTCACCACCAAATTTTCCATTCCCTGCCTCTAAAATCTCAGCTTCCCAAATGCTTGCTTGTTTTATCACACCAATTACTTTTCTATAGTGAAGGAGGAATAGGTCTCCTGAATTTCAAGAATAAGAAAGCAATCTACAGAAATCAACCAAATCTAAAGGACAAAAGAGATTTTTTTTCCCAGTCATTTGCATATTATAGTATGGTCCTCCTTCACTCCACAATACTTCCTTTGAGATGGTTTTTTTTAAAACAATGAAAACAAAATAATCTTGCCAGTAGGGTCATGGAAAATTTTACCCACTCCATTTGTTCACAGTTGCCCATCCCTTCTCATTTCTTTTCCTTCTTTATAGGTAAAAAGTTCCTTTTGAACTTCTTTGTTTTTCTATTATACAGAGCAGTTTATAATAAAAGTTTAGAATAATTTGAACAATGTTAAGGCACATAAATGAAAACACATGCTCCCTCCCCAGTCCCATTTCTTCCAGTCGCATTCAGTTTGTACCTGTTCACGGAGCCAGAGTCAGGGTGTCTGTGAACCCTTGACAAGGGCAGTAAAGGAACACAGAGAAAGAAGAAACTGAATAGCAACAAACCTGTTTCCCAAAGATGCACAAAGTAAAGGGGAAGGGAGGAAAGAGAGCATGAACTAGACCAAAGAGAGATGAGAAGGAAGAGGCAGCCCCTTCCTCCCCTCTTGGGAGGCAGCTCCCTGAGGGCAGCGTTTCTGTCTTGACCATCTTTATAAACTTATCAGACTAGGAAAATGCCTAGCAGGTATTCGTGCTCAACGAATGAAAAGCACAAAGAGCAGGAACTAACTGGCTAAGGTTAAGCAGAGTCTGCTGAAGTAACTTAGGTCTTTTCAGTTTATCAAAGGCTTTCTTGCTCGAATTTTACATCACTACCTTGGTTTTTTCATCTGTAAGCTGCCAGTGTATGCCACTTTGAGGTTTAGTACTACAGGTAGTTGCTGGTAATAGTAAAGGGAAAAACCCATATAGAACAAATCTATATACAGAAGAGGAAGTTTTTGAACTATTTTTTAAAAACTCTAAAGATTTTATTTAAAAGTGCTTTTTAAAAATCCAAGTTTTATTAATAGAACAACTGTTTACTTAAAGTTCTGATTGCCTGAGAAATTCCTTATAAAATCTGAATAAAGTTCACATATTTAACACAATATCAATCATGGGAGAAGTTACACTGTGCAAAACTCTTCTCTAAATAGTAATGCATTTACCAAACCATTTTTATCATTAACTCTTTCAGGGATTTGTATGCCAGAGGTCATTAAGACTCAAAGAAGCTTCTGCGCCCACTGCCTCTTTTTGGAAAGAGACGATGGGGAATTCTCCATGCTCAGGTCCATCTCCCCTACAACCTTGGCCACAACTGGTTGAGCCAGGAACCAACACCTGAACCAAAGACAGCCCCTGTGAGGTGGCCTGAAATGGCACCAGATTGTGACTGAACCAATCAAAGCCTCTCTCTTGGGAAGTTTGAACTTGAGATAGGGGGAGAGAAAGACCCAGAAAGAAAAGAGAGAAGGGAGACTAACCAGCAAACAAGGTAGCCCATTGTCAGAAAGAAAGCCAGAGATGTGGAAAGAGAAGGCAATAAGCAGAAACTATGAGGCAATAGATCATTTTAGTAAATCGAAGCTATAAAAGAAGGTGGAGAAGTCATTAGTTAGTGGGTTAACAAGAAGCAGCATGTAGAGAAAGGCAGAGCATGCAGGAGATGCTTCAGAAATAAAAGGCTGCTGGAGAAACCGCTGTTTTGTTCTGAGAGATGTTTATTGGGTTGGCCCAAAGGTTCATTTGGGTTTTTCCCTAAGATGTTATAGAAAAACCAGAATGAACTTTTTTGCCAACCCAATAGTTGGGTCCAGGAGGCCTGGCGTGTGTTCTGGAAACCATTTCCTTTGCTTCTTCAACTCTCCCAAGTATCCCTGCAGTGGAAACCCTGAGGTAAATGAGAAGGGCTCTGTGTTGTGCAACTTGAAAAATTCCCACTTGTGAAAAGAGCAGATTGTTTACAGATAATTATGAACATTCTTCTGCTGCAGTTTGAGAGAGATATATAAGTGCCCTGGGGAAAACTTTTGCTGTTGTTGTTGTTCAGTTGCTAAGTTGTGTCCTACTCTTTGCAACCTATGGATTGCAGCATTCCAGGCTCCTCCGTCCTCCGGTATCACCTGAAGTTTGCTCAAACTCATGTCCATTAAGTCAGTGATGCCATCCAAGGATGCCATGTCATCCTTGGTCGCCCCCTTCTCCTCCTGCCCTCAATCTTTCCCACCATCAGGGTCTTTTCCAATGAGTTGGCTCTTTGCATCAGGTAGTCAAAGTATTGGAGCTTCAGCTTTAGTATCAGTCCTTCCAATGAATATTCAGGGTTGATTTCCTTTACGATTGACAGGGTTGATGTCCTTGTTGTCCAAGGGACTTTCAAGAGACTTCTCCAGCACCACATTTTGAAAGCATCAATATTTTGGCACTCAGTCTTCCATATGGTCCAACTCTCACATCCATACATGACTACTGGAAAAACCATAGCTTTGACTATACAGACCTTTGTCGGCAAAGTGATGTCTCTGCTTTTTAAAATGCTGTCTAGGTTTGTCATGGCTTTCCTTCCAAGGAGCAAGCATCTTTTAATTTCGTGGCTGCAGACACTGTCTTCAGTGATTTTGGAGCCCAAGAAATAACGTCTGTCATAAAGTCCACTTAATAAAGTCCACTCTTTGCCCTTCTATTTGCCTCATAGTCATGGGGCTGGATGCCATGATCATAGTTTTTTGAATGTTGAGTTTTAAGCCAACTTTTTCACTCTTGTCTTTCACTCTCATCAAGAGGCTCTTTAGTTCCTCTTCACTTCCTGCCATTAGAGTGGTATCGTCTGCATATCTGAGGTTGTTGATATTTCTCCCAGAAATTTTGATTCCGGCTTATGATCCATCCAGCGTGGCATTTCACATGATATACTCTGCATAGAAGTTAAATAAGCAAGGTGACAATATACAGCCTTGACATACTCCTTTCCAGTTTTGAACCAGTCAGTTCTTCCGTGTCCGGCTCTGATTGTTACTTCTTGACCCACATACAGACTTATCAGTAGACAGGTAAGGTGGTCTGGTACTCCCATCTCCTTAAGAATTTTCCACAGTTTGTTGTGATTCACACAGTCAAAGGCTTTAGTGTAGTCACTGAAGCAGAAGTAGATGTTTTTCTGGAACTCTCTTGCTTCCTCTGTGATCCAATGAATGTTGGAAATTTGATCTCTAATTCCTCTGCCCTTTCTAAACCCAACTTGTACATCTGGAATTTTTCAGTGTACAGACTGCTGAAACGTTTACTAGTTTGAAAGATTTTGAGCATAACCTTGTTAACCTGTGAAATGAGTACAATTGTACAGTAGTTTGAATGTTCTTTGGCATTGCTCTTTTGGGGACTGGAGTGAAAACTTGCCTTTTCTAATCCTGTGGTAACTGCTGTGTTTTCCAAATTTGCTGACATATTGCGTGCAGCACTTTAATGGCATCTTCTTTTAGGATTTGAAATAGCTCAACTGGAATTGCATCATCTCCACTATCTTTGTTTGTAGTGATGCTTCCTAAGTGCTACTTGACTTCACACTCCAGGATGTCTAGCTCCAGGTGAGTGACCACACCATCATAGTTATCTGGGTCATTAAGACCTTTTTTGAGTGGCTCTTCTGTGTATTGCCACCTCTTCTTTACATGGTGGAAAATGCTTTGCTAGGTCACCACAAGATCTTGTTTTCCATACTGTAGCTGTAGACATTTGATATCATCTGTGCAGCCAGTGTTGACTTGCACCAACAAGGATTGAGCAGGTTTATATTAACCAAAAACATTAACCAAAAACAGAGGTGGAACTTCCAGAGATTGCGCTTGATTTTTCTTTTCGTTTTTTTTTTTTTTTTTGACACTATTAAATATCTTCTCACTTGAGGGTCTTTTTTTGACACTATTAAATATCTAATCTCTCTTTAGGGTCTTCACCTTTTTTTTTTTTTGAGCATTATATCTTTTTCCTCTTTTGGGTCCATAAATGTGTGTGCCTCTGGTGGTTTGCCTTTCATCTCTTTTCGTCTTCTCTCCTTGCCCTGCATGGAAATGCATTCCACCACCGAGCTCTCCTCTGCCCAGGTGACACCCGTCAATGAAGCCCTCACCACTCTACCACCTGCCCATATTTCCACATCTCTGCAGCATCTGAAAAGCTCACCAGTATCTGGAGTCACTGAGTTCAAAATGGAAATTGTTTTCTTTCTCCTTCAGAGTTTTTCTTTCCATGGTTCTTCCCCTTGTCTAAAGTGGAACCTCAGTGAGCCAGGCCCAGAGCTCAGAATCCCTTTTATTTCTTTTCTCTGGTGCCTAACAGCTATCCTTGCAAAGTCTTAGCAGTTCTGCCCATGTGACACAATCTCATCCATTGCTTTCTATGTTTATTATCTAATGCCACTGAGTGAGTTATGCCAAAGTTTAGCTTAAAACAGCACATTAATTATTTTGCAGAGTTTCTGAGGGTTAGGTGGCTTAGCTAAACTGGTCTCTCCTGAGGTTTTGGCAGCTGTTGGCCAGGGCTATCATCACTGCAAAGCTTAATGAGGGCTATAGAGTCCATGTCCAAGGGCACTCATGTGGTGGTCAGCAGGTCTCCATTCCTTGCTGGCTGTTGACTGAAGGCTTCTGTTCCTCACTGTGTAGGTCTTTCCATAAAGATAAAGTGAAGTAAAGTGAAGTCACTCAGTCATGTCCAACTCTTTGCGACCCCATGGGCAGTAGCCAGCACCAGGCTCCTCCGTCCATGGGATTTTCCAGGCAAGAGTACTGGAGTGGGTTGCCATTTCCTTCTTCAGGGAATCTTCCCGACCCAGGGATCAAACCCAGGTCTCCCGGATTGTAGACAGACGCTTTACCATCTGAGCCACCAGGGAAGTCCTAGGTCTTTCCATAGGTGTGCTTAAAACAACAACTTGCTTCTCCCCACAGGCAGGGAGAGGGATGGGGAAGGGTGATGGTAGCAGTGGGGGAAAAGGGAGACTCAGAAGCTGAAGTTTCTCTATAACCCAATCTACTAAGTCATACAGTATTAGTTTTGCCCTATTGTATGTGTTATTAATAGAAGCAAGCTGCTAAGTACCACCCACACTCAACAGGAAGTGAATTGAGGGAAAAATGCCAAAGGATTTGTGGCTGTATTTCTAAAGCCACCACCACCCCCAATCCCCCCCCCCCCAATTCATTTCTTCTTCCATGGTCCTAGGTCAGGTTTCCATCACTTCTCACCAGTGTTTATTCTTGAGAGGAAGACCAAGATCCTTAATAAGTCTACCTGGCCCACGTCTTCATTTCTGTGCTGCCACTTAACTGCATTGTATTTATCTGTCAGTTACCGTTTCTCTCTTTCTAAGTCTTTTTCTCATTCTCTGTCCCAAGTTCAAACTCTGCCAGAGAGGACCTCTGATTGACTCAGGCACTTGATGTCTGGCCTCACTCCAGGCCAACCTCACAGGGGCCCAGAGAGCCTAGTGGAGGCTTTCTTTTGGTCAAGTGTTGGTTTCTAACTCAACCAATTGTAGCCAAGGTGGAAAGTGACTTAATCCTGCCCAATGCTCCCATATCTCAAGCCCCATTCTCTCTGCTCTTTGATGCTCTGCCTCCATTGGCCTTCTTCACAATGTCTGAAGGGCCTGTCCCCCTCCCCAGCCTGTGCTTGTCCCACTCCTCTGCCTGGCAAGCTCTTCTCTCCAGCACTCCCAATTGGCTGCCTCCTGTGCATCTTTACATCTTGGCTGGATGTTCCTGCTTCAGGACAGTGTTCTCGCCCCTCCACCTACCTTAGATCCTTATGAGCTGAAAACCCTGTACTTTTCCTTTTTACCTCTTATTTGTATGGCTATCTGTGTAACATCTTGGTCCTCTGCTGGGCTGTAGCCTCCATGAGCGCAGGGACCATTTTGCTCACACTGTCTGATACTTGCTTCAAAAACAGGCATTCTTTATTTTATCAAGTCCCCAGCCTTCAGGCTCCTCTGTAGTATACACAGTGGCACAATCCTTTCCCAATATCATGCTTCTCCCTTGCTCACTTTCAGTGGTCTTCAGGTGCCTGTGGGACAGTCACTACTCTTTAGACTGTCATTCAAGGCCCTTTGTAATGGAGCCCCATCTCTCCTTTCTGTTTTGTTTCTCAGGACTCCTTTTAACAGACTCCAAAGTTCTAAGCATTTACTAAGAATTACTTGCTATTCCGAAAATTCACTTTATGCTTTATTCTCTGCATCTTTGCTCCTATTGTTCCCTATATACTGGCGTGTATTCTCTTTCCTGCGATTGCATCACAGTCTTAGAAAACCTTTTAGTTGGTATCTTGTGGGTTGCTTGTTTTTAAAACCAAATACTTACATATACTTTGTAGGTGCTAAACACTAGTCTAAGAACTTTTAAATTCATTTCATGATTATGAAACGACATGTCTTTAAGACAAATCCACTTACCATTCCCAGATAGGGGAAAGCTCAAGTAATTGGTGCAAAGAAATACCTAGTACCTGTCAAAGCTGGAGTTTGAACCCAGTTATCTGTTTCCAGAAGGCAATTCCGGAGCCTTTGTACTTTCTGCTGCTGCTGCTAAGTCGCTTCAGTCGTGTCTGACTCTGTGCAACCCCATAGACGGCAGCCCACCAGGCTCCCCCTGGGATTCTCCAGGCAAGAACACTGGAGTGGGTTGCCATTTCCTTCTCCAATGCATGAAAGTGAAAAGTGAAAGTGAAGTCGCTCAGTTGTGTCCAACTCTTAGCGACCCCATGGACTGCAGCCTACCAGGCTCCTCAGTCCATGGGATTTTCCAGGCAAGAGTACTGGAGTGGGGTGCCATTGCCTTCTCTGGTACTTTCTAGTAGAGTGTTACTCTTTGAGGGCAGCTGAGGTGTCTTATTTATCTTTGTATCTCCCATAGGGCCTGGTATGCAGTGGGTTCTGACTAATGCTTAAAATATTAACGAACAGAGCCAGAGGTTCAGGCAGAAAGTGATAAGGGAAAGTGTCTCCTTTGAGAACTATCCACAGATAACAATCTCGTGTTCTCACTTCTTTGCTCACAATTCCTCAGTCATTCCTCCCTGGCCCAAGGGCTTGCATCTAAATTCCTTAACCCAGTGTCCTGCCTCATGGATCAGAAACATTTGGGAAATGAATAATTTGGGTGCACTGTTCTCTCCTTTCCTACAATCTGGCTTTTCCCATCTGTACATTTATTTGTCCTTCATCCATTCCTCTGTAGGGTTTTTAGATTTTGAAAATGGGAGTAGGGGGTAGAGGGTGGGGAGGGAAAGGGAGGAGAGAGGAAGGAAAGAAAAAATAAGAAAAAAAGGGAAGGAAGAAAAGAAGAAAAATATGGATGCCTAGTAAATTTGAATATCAGATCAATAATAATTTTTTAGTATAAGTATGCCCCATGTAATAATTAGGACATTGTTATTGTTCAGTGGCTGGCTAAGTCAGGTGGGACTTTTTGTGACCCTGTGACTAGCAGCATGCCAGGTTTCCATGCCCTTTGCTATCTCCAGGAGTTTGCTCAAACTTATGTCCGTTGAGTCAGTGGTGCTATCTAACCATCTTGTCCTCTCTGCCCCCTTCTCCTTTTGTCCTCATTCTTTCCCAGCATCTTCCCTAGTAGCTCAGTTGGTAAAGAATTTGCCTGCAATGCAGGAGACACAGGTTCAATTCCCGGGTCGGGAATATCCCCTGGAGAAAGAAATGGCAACCCACTCCAGTACTCTTGCCCAGGGAGTTCCATCGCAAAGAGTTGGACGTAACTGTACGACTAACTCTCACTTTTCCCAGTATCGGTCTTTTCCAATGAGTCGGCTCTTCACATCAGGTGGCCAAAGTATTGGAGCTTCAACTAAAAAAAAAATGTTATTTATCTGGATTGTATTTTATCTGGCAGCCCTGTTCCTGTGGCCTGAAGGTCCTGGGGCTCTAAGGCTCCCCTGTCTGCATTTGCAGGTTGGTGACCTCATCTTTAGAGTCTGTGGGCACTTCATGCTTCGTTACTGTTCTGTCCCATCCAAGCCTTTTACACTGTGAGCGAATTGTTTGCTAGTCTTGGAATAAAGAATCAGTTGACATCAAGATCACAAAAGAGTACAAATCAAATATCCTCTCCCCTAGCTTTAGTTCTCTGAGGCATGGGAATGTCCCAGTAAAATCGATGCAACTACTAATTATGGAGAATAAATACTAGGTTTCAAGAGTTGAAACCAATCAACTGTTTCTTCATGTATAGTTGATTTGCAGTGTTGTATTAATTTCTGCTGTACAGCAAAGTGAATCAGATACACACACACACACACATATTCTTTTTCATATTCTTTTCCATTATGGTTTATCACAAAATATTGAATATAGTTCCCTGTGTTGTTCAGTAGGACCTTATTTGTTTATGCATTCTGCATATCATAGTTCGCATCTGCTAACCCCAAACTTCCAGTCCACCCCGGCTCCACCCCACTCCCCCTTGGCAACCGTAGGTCTGTTCTCTGTGTCTGTGGGTCTGTTTCTGATTCATAGATGGGTTTGTTTGTGTCATATTTTAGCTTCCACATGTAAGTGGTATCGTATGGTATTTGTCTTTCTCTGACTTACTTTGCTTAGTATAATAATCTCTAGATCCATCCATGTTGCTGCAAATGGCATTATTTCATTCTTTTTAATTACTGAATAATATTCCTATGTATATTATACCATATCTTCTTTATCCATTCATCTGTCGATGGACGTTTAGGTTGCTTCCATGTCTTGGCTATTGTGAATAGTGCTGCCATGAATATAAGGGTCCGTGTATCTTTTTGAATTATTGTTTTGTCTGGGTATATCCAGGAGTAGGATTTCTGGATCATATCGCATATCGTTTTCTGAGGAACCTCCATAATGTTTTCCGTGATGGCTGCACCAATTTATATTCCCACCAACAGTGTAGGGAGGTTCCCTTTTCTCCACACCCTCTAGCATTTGTTACTTGTAGGCTTTTAATGATAGTCGTTCTGACTGGTGTGAGATGATATCTCATTCTAGTTTTGATTTTCATTTCTCTAATATAGCAATTAGTGCAAATCATCTTTTGACTGCTTTGTGCTGGACAGAGACTCTAGGTAATGAATCCTTTACCCAGCACAGGCAGGTTGTACAAGGAAGGGGGGGTCATCACAGTTTCAATGTAGGTGATCAATTTTGTAGTTGAATAAATATGTACTTATTCTCACTTTCAAGAGCTTTATTAGTATGAACTGAATTTTCACAGACTGATAAACAAACATAAAAAATAAATTTAAAAGGAAAATGCTTATTCTTTATTCATACCCTTTGCCTTTGGTAAGATGGTTAGTTTGAAGCTGACTTTTCCCCAGGATAGTATTACTGAGCCAGCTTGATGACTAATGGTATTTTTTTCTTTTTCATATTTTTAACTTATGATGAACATTTTCAAACAAAAGAATAGTATCAGCTCCCATATACACATCACCTAGCAGAATAACTACTAATATTTTTCCATATATACTGAAAATTTTGCTAAATTAATTTAAATCATAAGCATCATGATATTTACTCTTAATATACTAGGAAAAAGGGGACATTTTCTTACTCAACTATAATACCATTTTTGTATCTTCAAATTAACAGTAATTTCTTTATATCATCTAATATTCAAATTGACCCTTGAATAATGCAGGGGTTAGGGTCACTGCCCTCCCGCTTATGCAGTGGAAAATTCAAGTATAAGTTTTAACTCCTCCTAAGCTTAACTTCTAGTAACCCAGTATTAACTGGAAGCCTTACCAGGAAACAATTAACACATTTTTCATGTTATAGGTATATATACTGTATACAATATAGTAAGCTGGAGAAAAGAAAATGTCATTGAGGAAAGGAGTAGGAAATACACTTACAGTAAGGTACTGAATCTATTGACACCCTAAATTTATACTGTCTGTTTACAAAATGAATCATCTATAAGTACGTACATCAGCAATGTCTTATATGATACAAAACACTGTGGGTGTTATATGTATTACTAACACTAATATTAAAAGTAAAAAGATAATGTGAACAAGAAATTCATATTTATTCACATACATTGATTATGAAGATGCAGCAGTATGATCGCTTTATGGCAAACTAGCTATGATTGCTTCACTGTAGCCTAGCCTATAAACTAAGAATGAATTGTTAAAAAATGTTTATGACATACAGTATTACAGTCATAGGCATAATACAGTATCACACACTTAACAAAAAAACAAAATACATACCTATAATGATAGGCTGATACCAAATTTCCTTAATAACCAAAGAGAGAGAGAGGGAAAGAGAGAGTGGGAGGCACACTGTTCGGTGATGCAGTTCTTTGGAAGCAACGTTATGAAACAGCAAAAGAAAAAAACCCACGTTATTAATTGTGTTAAATATCACTCACCTTATGCTTAGGTAAGAATAGGCTAACTACCTCACTACAAGAGACATAATGTTTCAATTTTTTTTTTTTTTTTGGTATGTTTATTGAAAAAAAATCTGCATATAACCAGACTGATACAATTCAAGGAAGGCTGTGTTATTCAAGGGTCAGCTGTCTATTTCCTCAATGTCCCCAGATGTCTATTTGCAGGTGACTCAGTTGAATAAGAATTCAAACCAGGTCAACACATTGCATTTGGTTTATACCCTTGGTTGGCTGCTTATCACTTGTGGCTTTGGCCTAGTGTCTGGCCTCAGGGAAAATGGTCTGATGAATTTAGGGCTCACCCAGCTTGAGAACCCCAAGAAGGTGTGAGTTCAGAATTTTGACTGCTCGAGGACAAGCTAAGCTGACAAAGCCCTTCCAAGGGTAGATCTGGCCTGATCTTCTGCTCTGCTTTCCCTGCTGGCCATTCTCCAGATATACTCCCTGCCCTCTGCAGTCATTCATACATCAGGGTGCTCCTAAATGTTTATCTGGCTGCCTAGATTCTAACCCCACCCACCCACCTGGCCCTCCTGCCAACGCTCCATCCCTCACCATCTGCCTGATGAATTCCTGCTCATCCTTTAAAAATCTGCACAAATGTTACTGCCTCAGAGAAGCTCTTCTTGGCCTCTCTCACCTCCACATCTAGACTAGGCCAGAAACCTCTCTCTGGCCTATATTCTCTCATTGCACCATACTTTTCTTCTAAAGTCCTTATCCAATTACAATCAATTATTTGTGAAATTACCTTTTGAATGTGTCTCTTTCCAGCCTGGATATAAAACTTCATGAGAAAAAGAGCTGTATTCATCTTGCCCAGAATCTAGGAGGACCTCACAAATATAGGCGATCAATAGGATATAAATGAGTCTGGATGGATGGATGAAAGGAAGGAAGCAGATAGGAAATTGCTCGAGTTTCTGGGGTCTTTAGCAGCAGATTGGTTGGGCCAGTTGGACACTCTAGGGCCTCCTTTGAGTCTGGATGGGTATCTGGGAATGGTTAGAGGTATACAGACTGCTTTTGGATGAGAGAAAGTGAAAGGAAGGTTGAAGAAGAATGTGAGAAGTTTGTTCCATGGCAGCACCTTGGCCAAGGGTGCTTTCCTTTCTTTGTGCTCACTCCTGAGATGTAGAGAGACTTCTCAAATCTACTCATCTTTGATGAGAGATCCCAAGGAAATTAGAAAGTCTCTGAGGTTTCTGGCTTCCAGATTTTTTTCTTTTTAGATGAGCAGCTCAGAAACTGATGTGAAAGAAAGACAAAGCCTTGGATTCCACAGATTTCCTTGAATGCTTCTAGGCTTAACACAGAAAAGTCTGTTGCAAAGCAATGTTAATCTTCTGTAGAATTTCACTAAATAATGTCCTGCAGAGATCTCAGCAGTTCCTTTCATAATGTTCTGAGCAAATGTGTTGGAGCCATTTAAGCACAGTACTTTGCTCATGATGGCAGAGCCCACAAGACACTATTTACATGCACCGGTGCCATTTAGACCTTAACTATAAATTACGCATAAAGGTTAATAGAACTGAGCCAAGCTTTAGGAAAGGTCTTATGCGCAAAATTGCCTCATATATTGGTGGGTGATAATAGAAGTAAACATTGGAAAGAACAAGAAGTGTGACAGGGATGAAAGAACAAAATTCTTTGAATAGTACTGGAAATCCCTACCAGTGGAACAGCAGAGCAGAGATTGTTAATTTCCAGGGAGCTCTTATATTCCAGCAGCAGAAAGTTCATTTTATGATTATTTGTTTCCTATTTCCCTTTTGGCCTTCAGTTGGTAAAATAGTCTACTTAAAATGTCTCCTGAATTAGCTCCAACATTTTCCTCTGCTGCTGATAAGGTTTACCTCCTGAAAGAGTGACAGCCCATCGTGTTGAACAGAGAAGCCCTCCACTCCCCAATTTTATAAACCTCCAGAGATATCTTTAAGGGAGAAAAAAGGCACATTTGCCTTATAAGACAGTCATGTAATGATCAGATTGTTTGATTTCAGTGCTGTGTGTGTTGGTTGTATTCCTTATCGGTTTTGAACAACTGCTGGGAACCTAAAATATTTCGAAGTTTGTCATTCATTGAAAGGAAGCATGATTTGTACACACCTGGGTTTGAAATGAGTTACAACTGTTTTGGAGTCACTCTGACAATTTTACAAGAAGGCAAATAGATGAGGTTGGTAGCTTAAGCTCTGTTTTTCTTTGAGTCTTGACGGACTCCAGATTGGAAGGCATCCACTGTACGCAGTTCCCAAACCTTACTGGTCTAAAGACCTAAGTGAACTTGCAGGCTTTTAGTAGATGATCACATATTCCCCCAGGAGTCCTAACGGGTGAGGAATGCTCAGCATCTGGTCTCTGAGTCTCATCCCTTAAGTGTAAGAGCAGATGCAGTGATGACCTCACCAAGCCCCGCTGTCAGGCCTCATGACTGGTAGGGTCAGTTTCCTGCTGCAGTGGGTCCCCACTGATCCCATGTACTCTATCCATGCAAATGTGGACTGTAGTTCTGGAGGAGGCAAGAGCAGCTAGACCTGGCATATTTCTTAGGTGTCCCCTCACACCTCATTGTCTGGTATCTCCCAGGGAATTGAATGTGACTCAATAGCTCAGAGAAAGGCCCTCTAGTAGGAAATAGGGAATAGAATCTGAAAAGGGGAGAAGACTTTCTGTAGGAGGAGAGTAATTGCGTGTCTATGAAGCAGGACAACTATGTACGCCCCCATAGTTAGGAAGGATGCTTCCAGCTGCTCAAGACCTAAGCTTTCAAATATGTCTCTGAAAGAGCACACAAGGCCCTTTCTTGTTTTCTGTTTTTAGACCAGAAAAACAGACACATGATAGTGGGGAGGGAGAGGAACACTGAAGCCAACTTTGTTATTTTCCAAGGAATCTTCAAACCTGAGATAAGAACGGAAATTGCCATATGTGTGAGTTCTAAGCTGCTAGAAACTGGAACTATCTCTGACAGGCTTTGGTAACTGAGATGGTGGGGGAGGGGGGGAAGCAAGTTATCTACATGACAAAGGCTTGACTTTCACCCCAACATCTTGGTTTCCCTGACCTCATTTTGGATTTGGTATCCCTGAATTTATCTGAAAGTTTTAAAGCTTTTTATACTTTCAGCCCCTGCTTCCTCTAAAGATGAAAGTCTCATATTGCATAAAGCAGCAGTTCCCCTTTATCTTTCTGCTTTTCTCTCTTCCTTTATCTCTGTCTCCATTCATCCATATATCTATCTGTCCCTCCATCTTAAAGCTACTTTTTTCAAGTTTCAAGGAATTACTTTCTGGTTCTGGTAATCTGGGATTTAGTATACAAACCAAAGCTCCTGTTTTGATTTTATAGATCTAACATAGATCCCTTCTCAGATTTTGTCTTTTACATTTCATCCTATAAATTCTGAAAAGAGTATTCTCAAATCGCAGTCACTCAAAGTCATTTTTCCTAATAACTTTAATAAGCATTGCTATCTCTCCACTTTCTAAATTATTTTCTAATAATAGTAGTTTAGAGTATTATTATGTGTTATACTAGTTTCTGATTGCTACTGTAACAAATCAGTTGCTTAAACAACGTAGTGACTTAAAACAACACACATTTATTATCTGGCAGTTCTGTAGGTTAGAAGTCCAACAGGATCTTATTTGGCTAAAACTGCAATGTTGGCAGGGCTTCATTCCTCCTGAAAGCTCTGGAGGATGTAGACAGAAATAATCAATAAACAATCTATTAATAGGAATAGAAAAGAAAGTTTATTTGAGTCCAACTGAGGACTATAGCTAGGAGACACAGATTCAAAAACACTTGAATTGTGTTCTGCTGGACTCCAAAGTGGTGAAGGCTAATTTAGGCAAAACCCACAAAGTTGTATAAGCTGTTTGTCAAGAATTAAGAGTTGAAGCTGGCAAGAAGTAAGAGGGCTTGTTAAGCAAGACTTGTTGGTGTCCAGAATGGTTGCATAGTTACGAGGGACGACCTTGTGACCATAAGGTTGTGGCTGGATGCTACTAGCAGATGTTTTGAGTCTGTCCTCGAGGCTGATACAGCTCAGAAATTTCAAATTCTCAATGATGCAGGAACAACATGTC
The DNA here is from genome assembly GCF_000754665.1 of Bison bison bison. Taxonomy (NCBI): domain Eukaryota; kingdom Metazoa; phylum Chordata; class Mammalia; order Artiodactyla; family Bovidae; genus Bison; species Bison bison. Next base: position 168,604 of record NW_011494613.1, on the reverse strand, counting down.
TGAAGCCACATCCACAGTGGCCACCCACCTCCCATTTTGAAGCCTGAATCACACTTACTTTATTTTGATTTTTAAATGCATTCTTTTCTTTAATGGTTGAAACAGATGTACAATGCATGTTTGACAAGCTCATAAGACAAGTTGTTCTAGTTAGTACAAAGTTCAAGTCAAATTATGTATAAGCCAGAATGACTTCCCCGCATCTTAATATGTGAAATTTTCTTCTATCAAGGAGAATCTGTTTCTGTAATTTCACAGCTAGAGGCTGCCTGCATTCCTTGATTCATGTTCCCCTCCCTTCATTTCCAAATCCAGAAGCAAAACAGCTTCTCTCTGACCCTACTTTGATCATCATGTATCTTTCTCTAACATTCTTCTGCCTCCTCCTTCCACTTTAAAGTACCCTTGTGATTACATTGGACAATCTAGAATAATCTCCCTATTTTAAGGTCAGAGGATTAGCAATTTTAATTATGTTTGCAACTTTAAATTCCCTTTTGCTACATAACCTAATATATTCACAGATCCTGAAATTAGGATGTGGACATCTTTGGGGGTGGCACTAATTATTCTGCCTACCATATATTGTACTCCTTTATAAAGTCTTTCCTGTTTTCACGTATGGAGATTATAGTCTAAAGAGACTATAGACTTCTTGAAGGCAAATCTGTGACAAAATACTTTGCTTTTCTGTAACCTTTAAAAGTGCCAGAACTTAGCGAGATCATTGTAAATACCAGCCGGCAGCTCCCAATTGCTTGGATTACTTTAGTCCACCTCCTTCCATTTTATTATGTCTTTCCTAGAAGTACGTACATATAGAATACAGGGACTGATGCACTGCATTTTTACTTTTGTTTGGCTGATGTTTACAGGAAGAAGTTATTGCCATCCAGAATGGTTAGTAGTTAGCCTCTTTATAACTCTATTTTGGTTTTATATGGATGGAAACTTCAAATTATTAATAAAAATTGTGGCTATAGGAAGGATAAGAGGATAGGAGAAGCAGATGACAAGTACAGAGGTATCTCTGTGACCCTTCCAACAGCTCCTAGAGACACGTGGTTTCTTTCAGGTGACATTGGAAGTCAGATTGTAGACAAAGCCGGAAGTTGATAGTTCTTTCTTCCTGGAAAGTCCCAGAACCTCCTCTCTGGTAGAAAACAACCACAATATTTCTAGCCAATTCAAAAGAGAATTCTTCCACTGGCTTGGAATTGACCAAGAATGTCACATTGGATCTAAGACCAAAGAATTTCTTTTAACAAAGTGTTCAAGCATGAAAGGGGGCATTTTATTGTTGCTGATCTACTCTCTCATTATGTATTAGCCCAGTTACAAAAATAATTTTAACCACAGACAAAATAGTTTAATGCATTTAACTACAACCACTGGTTTGTCATGTACAGTATTGGCCCAATCATCAAAAAACTTTTCTTTGATAAACATGTTTTGGAGCATAGTATGGTCAAGTATTTTTCCAATAGTTACCAAAGTAACTAAATTCTACTATGTGTTTAGTTCTTGTAACAACTATTATTATGCCTTCTTTACAGATGCGGAAACTGAGGCTCAGAG
>NW_011494613.1:159676-166926 GCF_000754665.1 Bison bison bison | reverse complement strand
CTCAGAGCAGTTAAATAATTTGGTTAAGCAGGAGAGCCAGGATTCTCTTGTAATTCTCAGGCACTTGATCACTACATCATGCTGCCATTTTAGCCAGTCCCTGCTTACAAGGAGGTTATAGTTTGCTTACAAAGAGTGTGTAAGAAACAACAAATATGAACTGAATTACTATTTGTTTGGGGCTTCCCTGGTGGCTCAGACAGTAAAAAATCTGCCTGCAATGCAGGAGACCCAAGTTTGATTCCTAGGTGAGGAAGAGCCCCTGGAGAAGGGAGTGGCTACCCTCTCCAGTATTCTTGCCTGGAAAATCCATGGACCAAGGATCCTGGTGGGCTACAGTCCATAGAGTCACAAAGAGTAGGACATGACTGAGTGGCTGTTTGTTTAGTACATTCTATATCTTCAGCACCTCAAACAGTACCTTTGTATAAAACTAGGGATGGAATAAATATTTGTGAAGTGTTGTTTACTATGAGGTCAACTTGGATGAGATGACAGACTCTCATGGGAACCCACTTAATTAATATGGAGTGGTGAGAGCCTCCTGGAGGAGATAACATTTTAGCTGAGACCTGAAGGATGAAAAAAGATTATGAAAAGAACATGGCAGAGTGTTCAGGCAGAAGGACCAGCATGGTGGGGGACCATAAGCTGCGAGAGAGCCTGGCAGATCTGACAGATGGAGGAGCCAGGTGTCAGAAGCAGATGAACACAGGGGCTATGGGATGAGATGCTGTGAGAGTGCCCACAAGGTGGGTAACAGGTCCTTCGGTCACTAGAATTCCCTCTGGAAGAAGGAATTCTGTGTAAAGTGCCATGGAGGGACTCAAAAGGACCTTGCCCTTTGGATTTTTCATTCCTGTTGAGAAGACAAGGCAAGCAGGGGAAAAAAAGAAAAAATTGTTTTTCATTCACTACACCTTTTTCTTTGGTGAACATCTTAATTTGTGGTCTTGTTTCTCGTTTTGTTATTTGGTGACTTATTTACTCTTGTATTCTCCTCTGATCTTTCTAAGACTGACTCCAGTCTGAGAGGCTTTTCATCTATGCACACCTTGAAACACTGAAACATCTGCTTTATTTTCTAGTTAGTTTTTGATCTGTGTCACAGAGCTCTGATCTCCAGTCATTTTAACTGGGTCCCATCAGCTCATGAGGCCCTGAAGCTAGTATTTCACTTATGCAATATTTTTTCACAAGATCTAAATTTGGTTTGCTAGGTTGTTCTACCCTCTGGCCTTTGTTTTAAACCTCTGACACATAGCTGAACATTGTACCGGAAGACCACATCCTATTTCTGTAGTGGTGTCTTAGTTATGAAGCTATATATAGGAAATATTACAGGAGGTTAGATATCAGCCAGAGAAATTTGGGAAGCTGAAATGGAGTTGTGAAAGTTTAACTTTATTTCTTTTTTTAAAAATAGGATTATTGAAATGTAATTTACATAACATGAAATTCACCCATTTAAAGTACACAGTGCGGTGGATTTTAGTATGTTCAGAGTTGTGTAATCATCACCACAATTAATTTTAGAACATTTCACAATCCCCCAAAGAAACCCTTTTCCCACTAGCAATCCCTCTTATGTCCCCTCCCACAGACTCCCAGCCCTAGGCAACCATTAATCTATTTTCTGTTTCTATGAATTTACCTATTTTGAACACGCCACATAAATGGAATCATGCAATAAGTACTTTCTTGTGGTTGACTTCCTTCACTTAGTGTTATGTTTTTGAAGTTCGTCTACATTGTAGCACACGTCAATACTTCTTTCTTTTTTGTTGCTGAACTATATTCTACTGTATGAATGCTACATTTTTGTTTATTTGTTGATGGGTATCTGATTTATTTCTACTCCTTGGCTATATGAATAATGCTGCTATGAATGTTTATGGACAAGTTTTTTTTTTTCATGGACAAGTTTTTCTGTGGATATAAGTTTTCATTTCTCTTGGGTGTGTACCTACAAGTGGAGTTGCTGGGTTATGTGATACCTCTCCATGTTTAGCATTTGATGGACTGCCAAACTTTTTCAGAATGGTTGTATTTTTTCACATTCCCACAAGCAGTGCATGAGGGTTCTAGTTTCTCCATATCCTCACCAATATTTCTTATTGTGTCTTTTTGATTATAGTCATCTTAGGGGATATAAAGTGATATCTTATTTTGGCTTTTATTATTCTCTTTTACTTTAAAAAAATGCCTAAATCTCTAAAATTATTTCTGAATCGTGGTATGAATAGTGCCAGTGTATAGAAGGTCATATTGTGACATAACTATATTGTGAAAGTGTGGAAATAATAGATGAGCAGTGAGCCCCATATGTAGAACCAGAGGTTTGTTTTTTTTTTAAGTAGTACTTGCAATTCTGGTTTGAGTTTCAGAAATTCATTAAGGATTTTAATATTATAGTTGATGATATAGCCCTGATAATTACATTAGATAATTTACAAAAAATGACTACATTTATCTACTAAACATGAAACATTCTGAAACATTCTCTAAATATCATCTGTCAAGTTTATGTTAGTTTAAGTCAGTGCTGTTCCTTTTATTTTAGAAAGGACTATCAGGAGGGAATTGAGTTTCCCAATATTGTATGGCTGATGGCTGGTGAGGACTTATCTCCTGATCTTTAATGTTAATTTAGAAAATAATATATTCTCAGAAGGGATCTTGGAAGTCATGTATGTATTATCTATCTTTCAGTATAAGAATTTCCACAGTAACATACATGACTGAATACATACAATGACGTGGAAGTTCTTGCTTGTATAAAACCACCCATTCTGTTGTTGGCAGTTCTGATAATATATTTTAAAAAAATTTTTATTTGCATACAGTCATTTCACAATGTTGTGTTTCTGCTGTGCAAGAAAGTGAATTAGTTATACATATACACATATCTCTTCTTTTTTATTCTGAGCCACCTTCCACCTCCATGTCTCTACCTACTGCTACTTGTTCTGTCCTCTAGAATTATGAAGAATAAAAGTGCATAACAGGTATTCAGTGGCTATCTGTTGAATGATTGAAATTATATAAAAATTATTTGTTATGTGTTCATGCATTGCTTTTGTAATTTAAGATAAAAACTAAGAGTGAAGGAAACCTCTTCTTTCTGTATACAAATACACACACACACTCTACTCCCATCATCTGGACTTTTGTTTCTTCTTCCTCTTTCTATGTTTTTATTGGTTTTAATACAACTACAGAAGTGATATGTTTATTGTAAAAATTCATAACTTAGAAGAAAAATTGTGTGTAGTAGTGTGTGTGAATGTAGTCGCTCAGTCGTGTCTGACTCATTGTGACCCTATGGCTGGACTGTTTCTTGCCAGGCTCCTCTGTCCATGGGCTTCTCCCGGGAAGAATACTGGAGTGGGTTGGCATTCCCTTCTCCAGGGGATCTTCCTGACTTGGGATCAAATCAACATCTTCTGCACTGCCAAGTGGATTCTTTACCACAGAAGAAGGTAAAGAAAAAAGGCCAGCCTCTTCCCTTGGTCTGGCAGGTCCTCTTTTACACGAACAATTTGCATCACCTTAAAAATACTTAGGATATAAGTCTAATGATTAAATGCAAAAAGCCACCTTCCCTGGGTGGCTTTACTGGGCCACCAGGGAAGCCCAGTAGTGTGAATACATTGACCCTAAACTCCTAAATATTATCTTTATGATAACCATTTAAGTGCTTTCAAATTTTAAGGAGGGTAACTCATTTCTTTCCGCCTTTTCTCCAAATAATCCATACCTGTTACCTTAAAACCTCCTCAGGTGCCCTTTTGCCTCTGGTTTATTTTGTTGTTGGATATGTCCTCATTTGCCAATCTCTCTCTTCAAATGAGGTTTCCAGATCTGAGAACCTGATCCAAACAGAGGACGATGACTATGGAGTTCAGGTGGACCATTGTGTTTTTTTTAACATTGCATTTTTATTTATGCAGACCAAAATGGCAGTAGTTTTCTTTCTGTGGCCTTTAATTGGCTTCTTGGAGCACAGATCTGTCCAGCCTTACATGACTTCACTTCTGTTCCTCTGTTCCTTCTCCTCCTTTGGGCCCTCTTCATTTGGATTCTCAGATATCTCCATTTCAGCTCCACGGTGGATGATTTGTCCCCACGTGGTGGCCAGCCTCTTCCCTTGGTCTGGCAGGTCCTCTTTTACACCAACAATTTGCATCACCTTAAAAATACTTAGGATATAAGTCTAAGTGATTAAATGCAAACAGCCTTTCTTACTTGGAAAGACTTTACTTCCCACTGGAAGAAAGGAAGCTCAATGATATATGAGGTTCTAGGACTCATTTGTCTTCCTCCCATTTTTCAACTTGGGAGCTAATATTGGGGATTAAATAATGGACTTTGTTGACTTTGGTGCACCTGCTGCTGAACGTGTAAATTCATCCTTTCTCATACAGTCAGACGTGACTTGCTAAACAGCTTCCAAAGTAAAAGTGGTGACATGAATAATTCTGCCTGGAAATAAGGTCAACCTTGTTCTCCTGAGAGCTGCCCTGGGAGCAAAGAGCTACGTAAACCTCGTACCTCAAAGAACTCTGAAACTCTGCCCTCCTCCCTTCCCCCAGTGCTCACACACCCAAGGAATGAAACACAAGATGAGAGACTAAAAATCTGGGTTTTATGGAAAGAAGGAGCATACTGTATTAACTAAAAGATGATTTCCAGGTAAAACTTGTCTTGCAAAAATTAGAAATTCTATAAATGCATAAAACTGGGATATATACAAACAAAAGTATTAACAGGGATTTTAAAAAAATTAATGATGGGATGGGTGCCATCTTACGCTTTTTTCATCTAGATTTTTAAAAAATTTTCTACAGTAAACAGCTATTACCTTGCAATATAAAAATTTAATTTGTGGGTTATATTTCTTATGCTTTTATTCAGTTGAAAGGCATAAGTTTTTTCTACCATGTACTAAATTATTTAGATGAAAAGTGAATTTTCCCATTAGGTTGGAAATTGGACAAAATGACTTCAAAGTTTGTTCAAGCCCTAAGACTTTCTGAAGTTACCATCAAATTATGTCAGCAAAATAGATGACAAATCATGACACAGCACAAATCATAGGTTTTCAGAGTTAAAGTTGTGACAGAAACCACTATAGTGCAAAAGCAGCATTTCTTATAAGGATACAGACAAAGTTGATAGTCAGCTGGTTGCACTTGCATGGAGATGCCAGTTATATTGTCAAATGCCTTGAGACCCTCACGTGTCTCTGCCCAGCCTCAGACACCTGGGAATTATCTCAGGACTTTATGCTCTGTAACAAAAGGGGTAATGCCTGGAATGACAGCTGAATTCCAGGATTTTGTACTGGCCTCTGGCCTTGTCCTGATTTTTGTTTTCTTGTGCCATTGTTAAATATTCTGAAGGTCACCCTAGAATACGTGGGTGCCTCACAGAACCCAGGGACAGAGATTTAGCTGGACCACAGGAAGGCACTAGACCCAGGCTCTTGGAAGCTGTCAGGTCTCTCCACGTTCCATCTGTGCCTCTCCACATTCTTTCTTCTACCTTCTCAGCCTTTAGGTTCTTGTGTCAGATACATCACCTTTAATAGATCTCGGAATTTTCATTTGATGGGTCTGGTCACTTGATAAGAGACTGATCTTTCTCCCACCCTCCCTCCTTTTCTTTCAATTTTAAATGTCCAAGGAAGGAACTGAATCACCAGACTCTAGTCATGTGCCCACCCCTGTGCCAAACATTTACAGCCCTAGGTGGGGAGGGAATGAGAATGACAAACCACAGCTTTCCCCATTAAAATCACCTGGAGGGGCTTCGAGATGGCAAAGTAAAGGGTTGTGTGTTTATCTCCCCCTGTAAGAACACCAAAATTGCAACTAGCTATTGAACCAGGAGGACCACTGATAGGAGGATGCTGGAACCCACCAAATATCCCAAATCAAAGACAAAGAAGAAGCCCCAGCAACACAGTAGGAGGGGCGCAATCACAGTAATATCAAATCCCATACCCACCAGGTAGATGACCCACAGACTGGAGAACAATAATACCAAAGAAGTTCTTGCAATGTTGTGAAGGTTCTGAGCCCCACATTAGGCTTCCCAGCCTGAAGATCTGACAAAGGGACTGGGAATCTCCAGGGAATTTGGCCTTGAGGGCCAGCAGGATTTGATTACAGGTCTTCCAGAGAACTGGGAGAAAACAGAGATTCTGGTCTTGGAGGGCACAAACAAAATTTTGCATGCACCAAGACCCAGATGAGAGGAGCAGTGACTCCCAAGAGACTGACCAAAACTATCTGCTAGTGTTGGAGGCCCTTCTGTGGAGGCGTGGGGTGGCAGGGGCTAACCTCAGGGACAGGGGCACTGGAAGGTCCCCTTTGGCATAAACCCTCTTGGAGTTCGCTATTAACTTTACCATAGAGGGAGTTCCTCATTAGCCCTACCATAGACCCAGGGCCGGTCACCTGAGGCCAAACAACTACCAGGGAGGGAATACAACCCCACCCATTAGCAGATAATTGGATTAAAGCTTTTCTGAGCAAGGCCCTGCAGTTCAGTTCAGCCACTCAGTCCTGTCCCACTCTTTGCGACCCCATGAATTGCAGCACGCCAGGCCTCCCTGTCCATCACCACCTCCCGGAGTTTACTCAAACTCATGTCAATCGAGTCGGTGATGCCATCCAGCCATCTTATCCTCTGTCATCCCCTTCTCCTCCTGCCCCCAATCCCTCCCAGCATCAGGGTCTTTTCCAATGAGTCAACTCTTTGTATGAGGTGGCCAAAGTACGGGAGTTTCAGCTTCAGCATCAGTCCTTCCAATGAACACCCAGGACTGATCTCCTTTAGAATGGACTGGTTGGATCTCTGTGCAGTCCAAGGGTCTCTCAAGAGTCTTCTCCAACACCACAGTTCAAAAGCATCAATTCCTCGGTGCTCAGCTTTCTTCACAGTCCAACTCTCACATCCATACATGACCACTGGAAAAACCATAGCCTTGACTAGACAGACCTTTGTTGGCAAAGTAATATCTCTGCTTTTGAATATGCTATCTAGGTTGGTCATAACTTTCCTTCCAAGGAGTAAAGAGTCTTTTAATTTCATGGCTGCAGTCACCATCTGCAGTGATTTTGGAGCCCCCCAAAATAAAGTCTGACACTGTTTCCACTGTTTCCCCATCTATTTCCCATGAAGTGATGGGACCAGATGCCATGATCTTCGTTTTCTGAATGTTGAGCTTTAAGCCACTTTTT
>NW_011494613.1:151996-159576 GCF_000754665.1 Bison bison bison | reverse complement strand
AGTTCCTCTTCACTTTCTGCCATAAGGGTGGTGTCATCTGCATATCTGAGGTTATTGATATTTCTCCCGGCAATCTTGATTCCAGCTTGTGTTTCTTCCAGTCCAGCGTTTCTCATGATGTACTCTGCATAGAAGTTAAATAAACAGGGTGACAATATATAGCCTTGACGAACTCCTTTTCCTATTTGGAACCAGTCTGTTGTTCCATGTCCAGTTCTAACTGTTGCTTCCTGACCTGCATACAGATTTCTCAAGAGGCAGGTCAGGTGATCTGGTACTCCCATCTCTTTCAGAATTTTCCACAGTTGATTGTGATCCACACAGTCAAAGGCTTTGGCATAGTCAATAAAGCAGAAATAGATGCTTTTCTGGAACTCTCTTGCTTTTTCCATGATCCAGCAGATGTTGGCAATTTGATCTTTGGTTCCTCTGCCTTTTCTAAAACCAGCTTGAACATCAGGAAGTTCACGGTTCACATATTGCTGAAGCCTGGCTTGGAGAATTTTGAGCATTACTTTCCTAGCGTGTGAGATGAGTGCAATTGTGTGGTAGTTTCAGCATTCTTTGGCATTGCCTTTCTTTGGGATTGGAATGAAAACTGACCTTTTCCAGTCCTGTGGCCACTGCTGAGTTTTCCAAATTTGCTGGCATATTGAGTGCAGCACTTTCACAGCATCATCTTTTAGGATTTGAAATAGCTCAACTGGAATTCCATCAGCTCCACTAGCTTTGTTCATAGTGATGCTTTCTAAGGCCCACTTGACTTCACATTCCAGGATTTCTGGCTCTAGGTGAGTGAGTGATCACACCATCGTGATTTTCTGGGTCGTGAAGATCTTTCTTGTACAGTTCTTCTGTGTATTCTTACCACCTCTTCTTAATATCTTCTGCTTCTGTGAGGTCCATACCATTTCTGTCCTTTATCGAGCCCATCTTTGCATGAAATGTTCCCTTGGTATGTCTAATTTTCTTGAAGAGATCTCTAGTCTTTCCCATTCTGTTGTTTTCCTCTATTTCTTTGCATTGATGGAATGCAAAAGTAGGAAGTCAAGAAACACCTGGAGTAACAGGCAAATCTGGCCTTGGAGTACGGAATGAAGCAGGGCAAAGACTAATAGAGTTTTGCCAAGAAAATGCACTGATCATAGCAAACACCCTCTTCCAACAACACAAGAGAAAACTCTACACATGGACAACAGCAGATGGTCAACACTGAAATCAGATTGATTATAATCTTTGCAGCCAAAAATGGAGAAGCTCTATACAATCAGCAAAAACAAGACCAGGAGCTGACTGTGGCTGAGATCATGAACTCCTTATTGCCAAATTCAGACTTAAATTGAAGAAAGTAGGGAAAACCACTAGACCATTCAGGTATGACCTAAGTCATATCCCTTATGATTATACAGTGGAAGTGAGAAATAGATTTAAGGGACTAGATCTGGAGATATGGATGGAGGTTCATGATACTGTACAGGAGACAGGGATCAAGACCATCCCCATGGAAAAAAATGCAAGAAAGCAAAACGGCTGTCTGAGGAGGCCTTACAAATAGCTGTGAAAAGAGAAGTGAAAAGCAAAGGAGAAAAGGAAAGATATAAGCATCTGAATGTAGAGTTCCAAAGAATAGCAAGGAGAGATAAGAAAGCCTTCCTCAGCAATAATGCAAAGGCCCTGCACACCAGAGCAAAACCCAGTTTTTCCAGTCACCAGTCCCTCCCATCAAGAGGCTTACATGAGCCTCTTAGCCTCCTCCATCAGAGGGCAGACAAGAAGCAAGAAGAAGCAGAGTCTCACAGCAGCTAAAACAAAAACCATATTCAGAAAATTAGTCATGATAAAAAGGCAGAAAGTTATATTCCAGATGAAAGGACAAGATAAAACCCCAGATAAACAACTAAATGACGTGAAGATGAGCAACCTTCCAGAAAAAGTAGAATAATGATAGTGAAGATGATCTGGGATCTCTGGAAAAGAATGGAGGCAAAGATTGAGAAGATGCAAGAAATGCTTACCAAAGACCTAAAAGAATTAAAGGATAAACAGAGATGGATAATACACTAGAAGGAATAAATAGCTGAATAACTGAGCCAGAAGAGCAGATAAATGACCTGCAGGACAGAATGGTGGAAATCACTGCCACAGAACAGAATATAGAAGAAACAAAAGAAATGAAGACAGCCTATAAGACCTCTGGGACAACATTAAATGCGCCAACATTCACATTATAGGGGTCCCGGAAGGAGAAGAGAGGGAGAAAGGACCTGAGAAAATATTTGAAGAGATAATAGCTGAAAACTTCTTGAGCATGGGAAAAGAAATAGTCAACCAAGTCCAGAAAGCACAGAGTTCCAGGAAGGATAAATCCAAGAAGGAACCTATTGAGACACATAGTAATCAAACGGACAAAAATTAAAGACAGAGGTAAAATATTAAAAGCAACAAGGGAAAAATGACAAGTAACATACAAGGGAACTTGCATCAGGCTATCAGTTGATTTCTCAACAGAAACTCCACAAGCCAGAAGGGAATGGCATGATATATTTCAAGTGATGAAAGGGAAGAAGCTACAACCAAGAATACCGAGCAAGACTCTCCTTCAGATTTGATGGAGAAATCAAAAGCTTTCCAGATAAGCTAAAGTTAAGAGAATTCAGTACCACGAAACCAGCTTTACAACAAATGCTAAAGGAACTTCTCTAGATAGGAAATACAAGAGAAGGAAAAGACCTACAGAAAATAAACCTGAATAAATAATAAATTAAGAAAACGATGATAGGATCATACATATTGATAATTACCTTAAATGTAAATGGATTAAATGCACCAACCAAAAGACATAGACTGGCTGGGTGGATGAAAACATGTGCATGTATGCACTTCCACTTACCACAGCACTCTGCTTGACACCTCTCCAAATTGTATGTAATTATTTTATATTGTTAAGTTAATCATATTTCCATTATGGCTTATAACTGTAATTGTCTTTTATTTTTTGTTTGGCTATTGATTGTGAACTCTTACTAAATATCTTTTACTCTTGTGATTTTGTAACTCTTAATACTGTTGTATCATGATTGGTCAACAGAAGAATAATAGAACCCTATATCACCAAAGTATCCAGTATGAGTTGCTCAGTCATGTCCAACTCTTTGCGACCCATGAACTGTAGCCACCAGGATCCTCTGTCCATGGAATTCTCCAGGCAAGAATACGGCAGTGGGTTTGATTCCCTTCTCCAGTGGGTTTCATTCCCTTCTCCAGTGGATCTTCCTGACCCAGGGATCGAAACCAGGTCTCCTGCATTGCAGGCACATTCTTTATGGTCTGAGCCACCAGGATATCACCCAAACTAGGATCTAATAGAAAAACCTGTAATCACTTTTTAAAATCCGACGCATATCAAAATTATCTTGAAATTTTTGAAAAATGCAAATGCTCAGGTATTGCTTTTTTTCTCCAGAGCTCCAGATAGGTTTCTAATGAGCAGTCATGTTTAAAAACAACTGGAGTATATGATGACCTTTTTACCTTTATCTAGTTTGTTTCACTTTGTCTATTTCATATTCAGTGCTCCCATTTCATTTAGTATATGTTCTCCAATTTCTCCATCTCTTCTCTTTTTTTTTTTTATATTCTTTCACAAGCCTTTATCAAGTGTAGTAGAAAAGCTTTTATATACATATTTATAAATATGTATAATATATATATTTTAGAAAAGTTATGAATTTTTGCCTAACTAAAAAATTTCTGACATTTTGATTCCACTTATTTGACTTAGTATGAATAGAATGCTAGATTTCTAGTTAAAAAATAGATATGCAACAATCAACAAGTTTTACTGTGTAACATAGGGAACTATAGTCAATATCTTAGAATAACCTATGATGGAAAATAATTTCAAATACAGTTAGTATATGTGTATTTGTATAACTGAATCACCTTGCTGTGCACCTGAAACATTGTAAGTCAATTATACTTTAATAAAAAATATATATTTCAAATAGAAAAAAAGGGGCAGTGAGAAAATAGGCAGGTTCACCAGGATGGAATATGAATGTGTGTGTGTGTGTGTGTGTGTGTGTGTGTGTACATATAAAAATATTCAGGAATAATGATTCAGTAATTCAAAGGATAAAATTATATCTGGGGCCATTTTTCCATAAAAATTGTTATACATTTAAAAAACCCAAAAAACCATTGCAAAAAATATTAGTATATAAGTCTTGATATTCATTTTAATAAGTAGAATCTTTGATTTTAAAAGGCTAAATTATGTTCAATGTATCCTGTTTAAGGAGGCAGGGAAAATTGTAATGCATTGATGAGAGGGAATAATCCTGAATGTGGCAGTAGGGGTCCTTGATGTCTAAAGACATGGGCTTCAGTTAGCTAGAAAATTATTATTCAGCGATGCCAGTTGAGTACAGAATGCTGGGTATTTGATATCATCAATTAAGTAGGACAAAAATTAGCAACTTTTTCACTTGAATATTTGAGCAGTGGATTATCTTGAACATGTCTTTACCAATTCCTCCTCTGTAAAAATGGGATTGATATGTGTACTATTCAATTGTCAGTGTAGGAAATCTTATTATATGTAAAAATCCTTTGAGATCTTTGAAGAAGTCAAAATATTATTAAGTAGAAGTTACATAAAAATCTATTCTGCTTTTTGCAAGAACTATTGTATTGATAATAAATTTATTTCTTATGAAATAAATATTAAGGGAAATAGATCATTCTGCTTTGGGTCTTTATGAGTTCATTTTAAAGCATCATTTATTTAGATCAGACTTTTATTGGTCACTTGTCATATAGTTTCTATTATTTCATTTTTTAGTAGTTTGCAACTCTAGATTGTATATCTTTTATGATGCTGGATTTATGGCTTTATTTCATAAACTATAGCTGTTCGAATAATGTTTTCTACTTCTGGTTATAAAATAATAATGCCTCACAAATCAAATTACAGAGAAAATGGTCACTTACAATCCCACTCCCTAAACAACTAGGATAATTTTCCATATAAATATATGTTTTTATGATGTTTCACTGATAGTTTTGTTCAATGTTGTATTTTTCCTTTTCCATATTGTTACTTGTTATTCTTGTTATTCATAATTGATATTTCTAAATATGAAGAAAACTCTGTTGAGTGAATGTACTAAAGTAATTGAATAATCATTTCATTACTTTTAGATATTTTGATTGCTATCCCTCTCTCTTTTCTGTAATAAAAAGCACACCTATTCCTTCCTTTCCAATTTGTGTAGTTCTGGATAGTCCATGAAATGCTAAGTGCCTGTTATGGCCATAAGCCTGACTATGAGGAAAGTAACTGCAGACAAATCTGTCCTCCTAAGTTGTCACACTCTAAGCCAGGTGACTTTGCCATCCCTATAGATACTAATGGACCAGGGATCTGTACCTGGGCCAGAAGGCAGGCATCTCATGTCAGAAAGGCCCACAGTAGCTCCACAAGAGACTCTGCGTAATATCTGGGCACCATATTGGAAAAGATCAAACTGATCTAATTGTCTCCTCTCTTTTGGTATGTCTAAATGTGAGATTACACAGAGAAGTCAGGATGGCCTGTATACCTATTTGGAGAGGGAAAAGAGAGTTCCAGGACACAAAGGTCATTGGTTCATCAAGCCTATTATAATCTGAATAATGATGGACTGTTTCTCATTTGGCATGAGGCATGGAGAGCTTGCCAGTGTCAGAGGGCTGGGACTGAGGGTCACAGTCCGGCTTCTGAGACTGTCATTCAGGCCCACCTCACTTCCTCTTGGAAGTAAACTCCTACTACCCAGTGTAATTCTCTTTTTCTTCTTTTGGATGACTTTCTTGGGAGGAATTACCCCAAGTGTGATTGGTGGTGGTGGTGGTGGTGGTTTAGTCACTAAGTTGTGACCAACTCTTGCAACCCCATGGACAGAGGAGCCTGGCAGGCTACAGTCCATGGGATTCTCCAGGCAAGAATACTGGAGTGGGTTGCATTTCCTTCTCCAGGGGATCTTCCTGACCCAGGAATTGAACCCAGGTCTCCTACATTATAGGCAGATTCTTTACCAACTGAGCCACAAGGGAAGCCCAGGAATATAAATATTTTTATGACTCTATATAATGTCACATTACTCAGCACTAATATTTCTGAGAGATTTTCCCTGAATCTTCTCTTCTTGTTCTGTATTCTCTCTTTGAATCTTCTATCATCACACTTGTCTCCATGGTAATGAAGATTGTCAAGTTTAAGGCACCATTCAATTGTAAGGTTCACTGTTATTTTATGAGTGGTGGAAGTAAAACATGTTAATTACATTGACGTGAAACTTCCTTACCACTTAAAATTTTTATTTCATAACTTCTGAAAAATATCTCCTAGACCTTTGTGCTTGTGTTAAAAGGAAATATTAAAAGCATATGTATTGCTTAATGTATTAAATATTTGAGATTTTTCAGAGACCAAATCTTCGGAGCTACTTTTTGACTCAGATTCATGTTTATCTTTGTTTACTATCCATCAAAAGTATTACTTAAGAGAATCAGCATTACTTAAGAGAATTCTCTACTAATATAGGAGAAATATTCTAGTGTAAGATTCTGAAAGTTTTGACGTTGGCCCTTTCTTGATCTTATCAAAATGTGTTAACAGAAAACATCCAGACAACAACTAGGTTTCAGATCTTTCTCAAATAGTTCTTGTGTTTTGTTGACTGAAATATTCAGGGGTCACATTTGTCCAGTCTGGCTACCTGCACATGCATAGGCATGTTGCCTGTCAATAACAATTATATGATCAGTTATAAGAATTACCCTGATTTCAGAGATGTTAAAATACTATATATATAGTATATATGCCATGCATATATATATGTGTGTATATATATATATGCTCAGTTCAGTTCAGTCACTCAGTTGTGTCCAACTCTTTGCCACCCCATGAATTGCAGCACTCCAGGCCTCCCTGTCCATCACCAACTCCTGGAGTTCACCCAAACTCATGTGCATCGAGTCAGTGATGCCATCCAGCCATCTCATCCTCTGTTGTCCCCTTCTCATCCTGCCCCCATTTCCTCCCAGCATCAGGGTCTTTTCAAATAGGTCAACTCTTTGCATGAGGTGGCCAAAGTATTGGAGTTTCAGCCTCAGCATCAGTCCTTCCAATGAACACCCAGGACTGGTCTCCTTTAGGATGGACTGGTTGGATCTCCGTGCAGTCCAAGGGACTCGCAAGAGTCTTCTCCAACACCACAGTTCAAAAGCATCAGTTCTTCAGCGCTCAGCTTTCTTCACAGTCCAACTCTCACATCCATACATGACCACTGGAAAAACCATAGCCTTGACTAGATGGACCTTTGTTGGCAAAGTAATATCTCTGCTTTTGAATATGCTATCTAGGTTGGTCATAACTTTCCTTCCAAGGAGTAAAGAGTCTTTTAATTTCATGGCTGCAGTCACCATCTGCAGTGATTTTGGAGCCCCCCAAAATAAAGTCTGACACTGTTTCCATTGTTTCCCCATCTATTTCCCATGAAGTGATGGGACCAGATGCCATGATGTTCGTTTTCTGA
>NW_011494613.1:119914-151552 GCF_000754665.1 Bison bison bison | reverse complement strand
GGTACAATTGTGTGGTAGTTTGAGCATTCTTTGGCATTGCCTTTCTTTGGGATTGGAATGAAAACTGCCCTTTCCAGTCCTGTGGCCACTGCTGAGTTTTCCAAATTTGCTGGCATATTGAGTGCAGCACTTTCACAGCATCATCTTTCAGGATTTGGAATAGCTCAACTGGAATTCCATCAGCTCCACTAGCTTTGTTCATAGTGATGCTTTCTAAGGCCCACTTGACTTCACATTCCAGGATTTCTGGCTCTAGGTGAGTGAGTGATGACACCATCGTGATTATCTGGGTCGTGAAGATCTTTCTTGTATAGTTCTTCTGTGTTTTCTTGCTACCTCTTCTTAATATTTTCTGCTTCTGTGAGGTCCATACCATTTCTGTCCTTTATCGAGCCCATCTTTGCATGAAATGTTTCCTTGGTATGTCTAATTTTCTTGAAGAGATCTCTAGTCTTTCCCATTCTGTTGTTTTCCTCTGTTTCTTTGCATTGATCGCTGAGGAAGGCTTTCTTATCCCTCCTTGCTATTCTTTGGAACTCTGCATTCAAATACTTATATCTTTCCTTTTCTCCTTTGCTTTTCACTTCTCTTCTTTTCACAGCTATTTGTAAGGCCTCCTCAGACAGCCATTTTGCTTTTTTGCATTTCTTTTCCATGGGGATGATCTTGATCCCTGTCTCTTGTACAATGTCGTGAACCTCCGTCCATATCTCCAGATCTAGTCCCTTAAATCTATTTGTCACTTCCACTGTATAATCATAAGGGATATGACTTAGGTCATACCTGAATGATCTAGTGGTTTTCCCTACTTTCTTCAATTTAAGTCTGAATTTTGCAATAAGGAGTTCATGATCTCAGCCATAGTCAGCTCCCAGTCTTGTTTTTGCTGACTGTATAGAACTTCTCCATCTTTGGCTGCAAAGAACGTAATCAATCTGATTTCAGTGTTGACCATCTGGTGATGTCCATGTGTAGAGTTTTCTCTTGTGTTGTTGGAAGAGGGTGTTTGCTATGACCAGTGCGTTCTCTTGGCAAAACTCTATCAGCCTTTGCCCTGCTTCATTCCGTACTCCAAGGCCAAATTTGCCTGTTACTCCAGGTGTTTCTTGACTTCCTACTTTTGCATTCCAGTCCCCTATAATGAAAAGGACATCCTTTTTTGGGTGTTAGTTGTAAAAGGCCTTGTAGGTCTTCATAGAATTATTCAACTTCTTCAGCATTACTGGTTGGGGCATAGGCTTGGATAACCGTGATATTGAATGGTTTACCGTGCTAATGAACAGAGATCATTCTATCATTTTCGAGATAGCATCCAAGTACTGCATTTCGGACTCTTTTGTTGACCATGATGGCTACTCCATTTCTTCTGAGGGATTCCTGCCCACAGTATTAGATATAATGGTCACCTGAGTTAAATTCACCCATTCCAGTCCATTTTAGTTCGCTGATTCCTAGAATGTCGACATTCACTCTCTTGGCTGGCTGACCACTTCCAATTTGCCTTGATTCATGGACCTGACATTCCAGGTTCCTATGCAATATTGCTCTTTACAGCATTGGACCTTGCTTCTATCACCAGTCACGCCCACAACTGGGTATTGTTTTTGCTTTGGCTCCATCTCTTCATTCTTTCTGGAGTTATTTCTCCACCAATCTCCTGTAGCATATTGGGCACCTACTGACCTGAGGAGTTCCTCTTTCATTATCCTATCATTTTGCCTTTTCATACTGTTCATGGGGTTCTCAAGGCAAAAATACTGAAGTGGTTTGCCATTCCCTTCTCCAGTGGACCACATTCTGTCAGAGCTCTCCACCAATACCCGTCCGTCTTGAGTGGCCCCACAGGGCATGCCTTAGTTTCATTGAGTTAGACAGGCTTTGGTCTGTGTGATCAGATTGGCTAGTTTTCTGTGATTATGGTTTCAGTGTGTCTGCCCTCTGATGCCCTCTTGCAACACCTACCGTCTTACTTGGACGTTGGGTATCTCTTCAGGGCTGCTCCAGCAAAGCGCAGCCGCTGCTCCTTGGACATGAAGTTGCTCCTCTCGGCCGCCACCCCTGACCTCGGGCGTGGGGTAGCTCCTCGCGGCCACTCCTGGGCTGTTGCAGCCTGGCGCTCTCAGTTGCCACCCCTGACCTTGGGCGTGGGTAGTTCCTCTCGGGCGCGCTTCTGCGCGAATCGTCGTAGCCAGCGTGCTTCTGTCATTAACATATAGTTCCATCCCAGACCCCTCTATAAAACTGTCTCAGATCTCTGCTGGGATGATTCTTATGTATCTCAGATTCAAATGTGTCTGTATTGGTTTCCCATTGCTGCTGTAAAAAGACTTTTGCAAACTTAGTGGCTTCAAACAACAGAAATGTATTATTTTACAGTTCTGGAGGTCTGGAGTCCAACACTGGTTTCACTGGGCTAAACTCAGTGTTTCAGCAGGGCTGCATTCACTCTGGCAGCTCTAGGGGAGAATCCATTTCTTGCCTTTTCCAGTTTGTGGAGGCTAACTGCATCCCTTGGCTTATAGACTATTCCATCTTAAAAGTGAGCTCCCATATTTCTAACATCACATTACTGCAACTCTTACCTTTCCTGCCTCTGTCTTTCACTTAAAAGGAGATCTGTGATTACCTTGGACCCACCCAGACAGTCCAGGATAATTTCATCTCAGAAACCAAAATCACATTTGCAAAGTCCCTTTTGCATGGAAGGTAACATATTCACAAGGAATTAGGGTGTGGACATCTTTGGGGGCTATTATTTTGCCTACTACAATGTCCAAAACTAAATTTGTGATATTTCTCCCTGGTTACGTCTTTCCTTCTCCCATCTTTTCCATCTCAATGATCTGAACCTTAGTCTATACTGGTGCCTCTACTGAAAGCCTAGACATCATCCTATAATACCCCCTCTTACTCATTTCCCACATCCAGTCAATAAGTTCTGTCATCTCTTCCCCCTGAAAAGTGTCTAAGTCTGCTTGGTTCATCTTATGCCATCAAGTACTCTGGACTAAGATCCTCATTACAGTTTCTTACCCATTTCACTGCTCAGGCCTCCCAACCAGTCTCCCTTCCACCAGAAGTGATATAAAAACATACTGGAGTGAAATTCATGAGCAGAAGTTTTACCTCCTCTTTAGTAGCACATGTAGCGGGGAAGGAGACTCACATAGAATAAAATGCCAAAGGCATACATTGGATACATTGGAGAGTGCTTCACAGAACACTCCCACAGTCTTACCATGGCTAATCAGCTTCACAGCCATGTGAGTCAGGGACTGTTCTCCTTGTTAGTGAAGTTAAATGACTTAGACTCAGGTTTTGAAACAAGTCTCCTCCTCTGTCGCCTCCTGCAGTGTTACCTCCTTACCCTGCTCACTGTCATTTCAAATTGTTAAAAGACAATTCCTCCTCTGACTCCCCTGGTTCTGTCATGGAGCCCCCTCCCTTCTCATCTACCCGTCTGCAAATTTACCTTTGACTTCCTCCATCTAGCCAGACACCAAGATAGGTTGTATTTTCTTTCAAAATATATCTGGCCACTGTCCCCACAGCCCCCAGCGTAGCCAGAATGTCCCGTTTTACCTTCCTGCTAAGCCATTTCAGCTGCCCTGTTGCTAGTCTTCATCCTGTGTGTCTCTGCAGAAATCGAGTCTGAAAGCATCATTTTGTAATGTCACTTTTTGTTGTTGTTTAGTCACTAAGTCATTTCTGACTCTCTTGCGACCCCATGGACTGTAGCCCACCAGGCTCCTCTGTCCATGGGATTTCCCAGGCAAGGCTACTGGAGTGGGTTGCCATTTCCCTTCTCCAAGGGATCTTCCCAACCCAGGGGTCGAACTTGCATCTCCTGCATTGGCAGGTGGATTCTTTACCACTGAGCCACCAGGGAAGCACCTGTAATGTCACTCCTCAGGTCAAAATTCTTCAGTAGCTCCTTATTTTCTATCACATTAACCACAAGCCTCTCAATGTAGCTTTAAAGGTCTGCCATCACTGGACCCCTCCCTGTTGAGTTTGTGTAATTCCTGTGGTTGTCCGCTTCGTGGGCCACACTGGTTACTTTTTTAGTGTCTGTGTCCCTGTTGACACCTTACTAGAAAAGCCTGCCATCTCCCTCCTGCCTTTCCAAAACTTGTTCTCCTTAACACCTGACTTAATTCGCTTCACACCTAATGCCTTCACCCATAACCAATCCTCAGGAATCATTCTCCTCTCACTTATATAGTCTGTGAGGACTGAGCAACCAAAAGCCTCACGTGCATATGTTCTCTCTCACATTCCTCTCATCTCCTCCAAACAAGCTGCAACCAACCTGAGAGCAAGGTCTACGTTTCCTATTTTCTCTTTGCTATAAGATAATAATACGTTATTTTCCAACTGATTCCTTTAATTACCCCCAAACTGGAGATACATCTCTGGTCTGAAAATAACTTAGTTCAGTGACTTTCAGTTATTTCAAGCCATTAAGATACTGAATCCGCCTTGAGAATTCAGGGGTTTATATTCATTGATGGGAAAATGTTAATAGTGGAAAATCCCAGTTGAACCATCCCCAGTTTCTTAAAAGGGACAGAGTGTAAATAACCAGGGTAAACTACACACAGCTATCATGATGGTTCACGGACTATTCAGTGAGGGTTTCTTTGTATGTCAAGTGCAGCATGAGACTATATAAAGTTAGAGAAGATAGAAGAAATTGAACCTGCCCCCCCGCTTCAATCTCAGGGAATTTAGCAATTTAGTGTGTAGAACATGGTCTAATGATCAAATGAAGACAAGCATAAAAGGGAGGGATAGGAGAGCAGTGTCAAAGGACAATCTTTTGATCAAAATAATAAGTGGATAATTTATAGGCCAAATTGTTAACTCTGAAGAGAGTTGTCATGACACTGTTTTGCAAACAGTTAACAGCACCATCAAAACCAACATTAAAGGAGGCAAATCCATACCCAGAGTGCCTGAGTGTGAGAGCATTCACTCTGAGAAGATGGGTCCTGTAGAGACAGCTCTTGAGAAACACATATTCCGACACGTTATCAGTTTACTAATTTTGAAACTCAGTTCTACAGTCTGGTCAAATAAGGGTTTTCCAGGTCTTTGTAGTAAAAAGAGCTTTCTTATCCATACAGTGATTCTCCATCCCTTCACAAACACGTTACAGAATGTCACTAGCTATTTGTACCCTAAATGTGAAAGAAGGAATTCCCCAGATAATTTTTAAATTCTGGGGCAATTACTACACAGAGTTTTAAGAGCCAGAAGGAAGAATCAATCTGCCAGGCAACTATTAGGGATAGAATTGCTTCTGCTTCAAAGTGTATGCTGGAGTAACTTCTAAAGTAGTTAATTACTTGTCAGATCATGCTGTGGTGTCACATGACCTGAAGAGAAAAGCACAGCCATCCAAACCTAAGGAGGTGGAATAGCAGGAAGGTCACGATTTCTTTTCTCTTTTAGACTGTGTCTAATGGAACTGGCTTAAAAGTCAAAGAATCAAAAAGCATTTTTTGTTTTGCCAAAACAAGGTTGAACACAAAAAATTTCCCCCTTTAAATAGATTAGTTGTTTAAGTGAGTCAACTGATGATTGTTAGGTCATTATAAAGATTTGGAATTAACAGATATACACTATTATATGTAAAATAGGTAAACACCAAGGACGTACTGTATAGCACAGGCAACTGTATTGAATATCTCGTAATAACCTATAATGGAAAAGAATCTGAAAAGAATATATATCTGTAATGGTGAATCACTTTGCATATACCTGAGACATTGTAAATCAACTGCAGTTCAATTAAAAAAAAAAAAGGTATAACTAAAATTGAAGCTGCTTATCAAAGACTCAAAAGCTAAATATTTTGGTAATATTGCCACTTTAACAATGAACTAAATTTTCTTGGTGAAAAGTGGGGAAATATAGAATCCCAGCATTCATTTCACTTCAGAAGTACCTAATGGGAGATGAAGGACACACTGGTGTTAATGAAAAGACCAGGAACAGGGATGGGACATGGGCACCTATTGCCGTTTCATCCTCTTCAGACCCAAGGCAATCACCACTTATCAGTCATGGCACTCTTAACTGCACCAGCCTTGGACGTGGCTTCAGAAACCTCATCTTGGTGCTTAGGGTGGCCACTATTGGTCAAGTAGGACTGGATCTCGAGATAAAATATATTTGCAACATATGATTTAAAAGGAAAATAAACTCAGAAAAAAAAAGAATCCAGAAATATACATTTCATTCTCAGAGTTTGTCAATGTCTGTGAAACTTGGGGGGAAAAAACCCTCTTGTTCTTCAAACCTATTTGGTTCACTGACACCATTGATGGTTTCAGTCTCAGGATGCCTTATCAAAATATTAAAGGTGAAGAGCTAAATTCACCCTGTCTTCATGTTGATGGATTAGGAAATTGCATCAGGCTTGAGCCACATCAAGCTTAGCGCTCAAGCTTCCTTCCTCTGTCATTCTCCATCTCGTGCTGCCCCTCCAGTGACATGCTGGACTCAGCACATCTTCATTGTCTCAGTTGTATCATCTATGTGTTTATATACAGACTTAAATGGATTATTAACTAAAACAGTACTGTGTGAAAATGACTCACTACTAAACTAGCTATTTTATCAATCTGTAAAACTCTAATCACAACTTCAGATGTTAATGGTCAAAACATACATGACCTAATCGCTGATTTTTGAATAAATGTCTCATATGCTTCTAAGAATAAATGCAAATCTAAAACAGATGGAAAGAAATTGAATGAGATTTCACAACTAATACCAGTTTGTATAGATTCAAAACACAGAAGAGTTGATTAAATGATTTATGACAATTTCCTAGGATTTCAGCATTTCCTGTGCTTACTTAAATTCCTAACTAAAAAGGAAGGCTCACTAGTGCTTTTTTTAAGGGTTCAGAAAAGTAGTATTTAAGGTTCTTTCCAGGACCTACTAGGAGGCAGAACACAGACCTCTTCTCAGCCTTTCCTTCACTAAGGACATGGCCCTGGCCTCACCTTTGACTTCTTCCCTTTTTGTGAGTCATGTAAGTTGACTTTTCCTCTTTATGTGAAAAGTAAAAATATTACTAACCCTTTGTCACGTACATAAGAGGTCAGTTACTTTAAACCAGTGGTTCTCAACTTTGGTCGCTGGTTAAAATCATCTGCTTTTAATGTTCCCAATCCAGATCAGTTGAATCAGAATCTCTGAGGCTGGAAGCCAGGCATTGCTAGTTTCTAGAACTCCCCCGGGTTTCCAGTGTGAACTCATGTTTGCCAACCACTGCCTTGAACCAAAAGGATGAAGTGTTACTGCAGGAGCATCATAGATCCGATGAAGGAGAAGCCCCAGCTGCAGTTCAGAGATCCTCAGAGCCACCCCGACACTGTTTTTACTGTTTCCGCTGCACATCACTGTAAATGTAGCATCCTTCTTCAGAGTGTAACCAGGAAAGGAAATCAGAAGCAGTCTCAGGCTGGGGTCATAGATGGATAGATCCCAAAGTTCTGAAACTGGCTAGTATTAGCTTGCAAGGTTCAACTGTGCAATGTGTCAACTTTTCCTCTGGACTTTACATTTAGTGACGTCATATTGCTAGCTTGAAGTCAGCCATGGTGGGAGTATTTATACCATGGAAATCGCTAAACCTTATTAATCATGGCTTGTTATCCCCTATAGAGTTTGTGGTTAAATTTATCAGCACAAAGCTGAATGGGTCTTTAGTCCCTGAACCTGGTCAAACTTGAAAGAGGGAAACTTAAAATCACCCTTGGTTCATTAGCAGAGCTGAGCTTATATACTATTGTTTGTCTAACTCCTGGCAAATAAGGAGGGCGAGTTAAGGTACATAAAAATTTGGGGTTTGCTGTCATTTGGATTCTGGCAGCTTCACAGGTAATAGGAGATGATGAAAAGAATTTAATATGGACTGATAACATCCCTTTTCCTTATCACTATTGCCTAGGCACCTGTCTGTTATTTCTTTGGGTAGAGAACCAAGTTAAAGGAAAGATGAGAATGTTCTTGCAGTGGCTAAGTTATAGTATAAACTGTTCTAATACAGGGACTTCAAAGCTTAGTGGCTTACGCAAGAAAGAACTTGATCATGGAAATTTCCGAAGGTAGATGATCCAAGGCTGTTATGGGAGTGTTCATCTCTGACTACTCCCAGCTCCTGTCATCACATCTGCATACCAAATACTCGGAAGGGGAGGAATACAGTGGAGGGAGGGGAGCACATACCTTTCCCTTTAAGGACACAACTAGGAATGACTTACGTCATTACCACTCATATCCCATTGGGCCGAACTTAGTCTTAATGGTGCATCTGACTGTTCCAGAGGCTGAAATTAGTCTTCACTAGGCTGTGTGCCCAGCACAAAATTGACTACTGAAAGAAGGCGGCAAGAGGGAATATTGATGGATATTGATGGACTTTGCCACCCCATACTACTCATTTAAATGCAAATGTGTATGTTGTCATGGCTGGAGGTGGAGGCTTAACAGAGCAGTGCTTTTTATTGACTACAATTTCTTAGTTTTCAAGTCCTGACTTTCCCAGGAGTTTCCTCTCTTAGAAAATATTATCTCAGAAAATTCACTGGAAATAACAATGTACACATGTGAAAACATTTGTTATAAAATTTGGTGATAGACCTTCTAATGTAGTATTTTACTTGATATATTTTTAGCCTAAATAATTCTTTCAAAGACAATCTTATTAGGACTTATGAAAACACATGAAGTGTTTTCACAATAACAAAGTATAAAACCATTAACATCACTAATTGTAAATAAATAGTAATTTATTGTAATTTGCAGTCTTTCTTTCTGCAATCTATTTTACACTCATCATGCTAATCTTTCCTTTTTTATTGAAAAATACCTTATGTAAATTATTATATTAGTTTCAGGTGTACAACATAGTGATTCCACATTTAAATACACTGTGAAATGATCACCACATTGTCTGGTAACCATCTGTCCTCATAAAAAATTATTATGGCATTAATGGCCATATCCCTTAAGCTATATAATATATTCCTGTGACTTATAACTGAAAATTTGTCTCTTAATCTCTCCACCTGTTTTTCTCCTCTTCCCACCCTAGGGCAACCACCTGTTTGTTCTCTATATCTATGACTCTGTATCTGTTTAGTTATGTTTGTTCATTTACTTTATTTTTTTACATTCCCATATAAGTGAACTCATACAGTATTTGTCTTTCTCTGTTTGACTTATTTCACTTACCATAATACCATCAAAATCCATCTATATTGTCACAAATGGCAAGATGTCCCTTTTTTTATGACTGAGTAATATTCTTTTCTTTTCTATTTATCTTCTTTATCCATTCATCTATCAGTGGGTATTTAGGTTGTTTTAATATCTTGGCTATTGTAAATAATGTGGCCGTGAACATCAGGGTGTGCATGTCTTTTCAAATTAGTGTTTTCCTTTTCTTCAGATAAATACACAGGAGGAAAGCTGCTGGATCATATGGTAGTTCTATTTTTAATTTTTTGAGGAACATCCATACAGTTCTCCATGGTGGCTATACCAATTCACCTTCCCACCAACAGTGCACATCCATGCCAATACTTGTTATTTGCTGTCCTTTTTATAATAGCCATTCTGACAGGTGTGAAGTGGTATCTCATTGTGGTTTGATGCAAATAACCAACGGAAATGATCATTTTCCTGTTGACCAATGATGTTGAGGCTCTTTCCATGTGTCTGTTGGGCATCTGTATGTCTTTTTTGGAAAAATGTCTATTCAGAGTCTCTGCCTGTTTTTTAATTGAGTTGTTTGGTTTTTGTTATTGAGTTGTATGAGCTCTTTATATATATTGGATATTAACCCCTCAATGAATACATGATTTGTAAATATCTTCTTCCATTCAGTAGGTTATCTTTTCCTTTTGGTGATTGTTTTCACTGTGTAGAGAGACTTTTTAGTTTGATGTAATTTAATTTGTTTATTTTTGCTTTTGTTTCCCTTGCCTTGGGAATCAGATCCACAGAAACATCACTAAGGCTGACATTTTCTTATTGCCCATGTTTTCTTCTAGGAATTTTATGTCTTTAGGTCCTACATTCAAATCTTTAATCCATTACGAGTTAAATGTTTGTTCTTTTACATGTAGCTGTCCAGTTTTCCCAACACCGTTTATTGAAGAAATTGTCCTTTCTCCACTGTATATCCTTTACTCCTTTGTCATAGATTAATTGTCCATATGTGGGGGGGGGGTTAATATCTGGGCTCCCAAATTTGTTCCAATGACCTGGTTCTCCTGCTTTGCAGGCAGATTCTTTACTGTCTGAGCCACCTCCACTGATCTACGTGTCTGTTATTAGGCTAGTACCTATTGTGCTAGTACCTAGTATCTTTGTGTCTGTTGTGTTTTGCTTACTACAACTTTGTATTAAAAATATAACTTGAAATCAGGCAACGTGAGCCCTCCAGCTTTATTCTTCCTTTTCAAGATTCTTTTGGCTCTTCTCACTAATCTTTCTTTAAAATCACCTCTGTCATAGCACTCTCTTGCTATTACCTGTTTTTTAAAGTCAAAATGATTTTGCTTGGCATCTATGTGTGTTTGCTGGAGTCCTAACTAAGTATTATCTACAAAGGAAAACAGAAGATGAATCAGAAACTTAGGAGACATGGATTCTAGTTCTTCTACTTTCTAGTTGGGTGACATTGGACTCACCTACATTCTTACCCTGGGTAGAGCTGACTTTGAAGCTAAGATACAAGATAGATTAGACTAGCTAGGAAAAGAGCTCTCTTTAAAGCAGTTGTGGAGAGCAGCTTCTCAAATGATTCTCAATAATTTCTACCTTCTGGTATATACCCCTTGTCTAATCCCCTCCCCTGCACCTAAGGACTTGCTTCTAACAAAAAAGAAAAAAAAAAAAATACAGCAGCAGTGAAGGGTTGTCATTTCTTAGATTAGATTACTAAAGACTGATTGCTTGCTCTGGCTTTCCTTGCTTTCTGTCTGATGAAGCAAGGTGTCATGTTGGGAGAGGCTCTGTGAAGCAGCCCCATGTGGTAAGGAACCAAGGGCAGCCACCAGGCAGATGCCAGCTTCTGAGTAGCTCCATAAAAAGGCCTACATGACAAAGAACTGATACCTCTAGTCAACCATCAGTGGGATCTGAGGCCTGTCGGGCTCCATAGGAGAGAGCCTGGAAGCAGATCCTCTCCCATTTGAGCCTTGAGGTGTCTAGAGTCCCAGTTCACACCTCGATTGCATCTTCATGAGACACTCTGAGCCAGGGGACACCACTAAGCTGTGTCCTGGTTCTCAACCTCTAGAAACTGTGTAGTAATGAAAATATTTATATTTAAAGCTGCTAAGTGCTAGAATAATTTGTTACACAGAGATAGATAATAGAGCTGGTGGCTCAAAAGGTAAAAGAATCTGCCTGCAATGCAGGAGACCCAGGTTTGATCCCTGGGTTGGGAAGATCGTCTGGAGAAGGGGATGGCAACCCATTCCAATATTCTTGCCTGGAGAATCCCATGGACAGAGGCAGGCTGGAGTCCATGGGGTCGCAAAGGATCGGACATGACTGAGTGACTAACACTTTCAAAGACCTGGTGTCATTTGAAAAGGAAGGAAAATTAGGGGCCAATTACTGAGAAGTTAAAGCTAGTAAAGTTGACAATGTGACTATGAAACTGTAACTTTGAAAGTTTGAAGTTATTCATTTACTCACAGATGCACCAAGTAAAGAAAAGCTAAAGAAATAAAAATACCAGTAAGTGTTTGTCCAGAGACTAAGATGAATTCTTACCCTTAAGGATTCAGAGGACTGTGCTTGGTCTTCCAGAGAATGACTACTGTTTTGGCACAATGTATAGGACTATCTTTTCATGAATTGGGGATAATAGATCTGAAGAAAACATTGTTATATAGACCAAAAATGACTAGTTTCAACCAATTTCCTGATAATTGTGATGACAAAGAAAAGGTACCTTATTTTTATGAGTGTTAGAGAGCTGTGCTGTCTAGTCCTGTATCCACTAGCCACTTGTGATTACTTAAATATAAATTAAGAGTAATTAAGATTAAATACAATTTAAAATATAGTTCCCCACTCTCACTAGCCACATTTCTGGCGCTCAGTAGCCTCAGAGCCAGTGGCCATAGTACTGGGTGGTGCTGGTAAGAACATTTCCAGTGTTGCCAAAGCTTCCACTGGGCTGTTGTAAAGTGTTTTCATAAGTCCTGACACCAATCCTTCTGAAGTTTGTTTCACTGTTGTTCTCTTCATGTGTGGTTAACTAGTATAAAATGTCAAGTGTTCCTGGATATCCCCAAGGGGTCAACCTAAAGGTCTTCTGGACACATTGCAGAGAACCAAAACCCAATGGGGAGAATCCATGTTCCAAAAGTGTTAGAAGGCTAGTACCAAAAAATCAACTACAAAGACCCTGTCTTAAGGTGAACCATGAGAACCACCACTTCTGATGTGGACTCCCAGACATAGCTCCCTTCATCACCCTGGGCTGCAGCTTCCCTATTATCAAATGAGAGCAGAGGGCCAAGCAGTCTTTTTAAGCTCCATCAGGCTCTAGACTCGATGACTCTGTGTATTACTCTGATGAAAAACTATTGCTTGTCTGAATTATTGACTCATAAATGCAGGATGCATGTCCCATGACTGGTTTAAAACCACCCCCCGCAGGGTTTCCTTCAGTATGGGTCTCCTTCCTTCTCCCTAGATGACATCAGTAAGGGGCTAGAGGAAGAGAGGAGGACTGTACCTGGGGACTTCTGCCATCTTCCCCTGAAGACCAGGCCATTCCTGACCCCCAGTTCCCTGGTAGCTCAGTGGATAAAGAATCTGCCTACAATGCAGGAGACCTGAGTTGGATCCCCGGGTTGGGAAGATACCCTGGTAAGGGCATGGCAGCCCACTCCAATAGTTCTTGCTTGGAGAAGCCCCATGGACAGAGGAGCCTGACAGGCTACATACAGTTCATGGAGTTGAAAAGAGTCGGACACGACAGAGTGACTAAGCACACACAGTCCTTGTACATCCATCACAGGTTGTGTGGAACTGTGGGAGTTTCTTCCACACCACACAGCCACTGCAGTGAGTCCAGATTGGTGGTCTTTCAGAAAGATCTCAACCTAACAGTATTTTGCCACCATTTTCACAACCCTGTGGTTATTTCATGTTATTGTGGGGCTAAGATGCTTGATAACTTCCTGACCTACTATTTTCTGGAGAACACTGGATTCTCCCAAATTTATCTGCTTAACTCCTAGTTCTTCCTATACCCATTGGCTCTTGGATCTGTATGTCTGCCCCTGGGTAGGGGTGGAGGGGACCTCCCACATTCACAGCTGACCTCTTACCCTTTACATCACTTTAACATCTGACCTCCTGACTTCACCACTTCTTTCCTTCCTTTACCTTTTTGTCTAACCCAAAGTGCCTGTCCATCCTATCCTGCCTCTCTACACTGGCTTTTAGCAAACTTTTTCCTTTAATACTTTCAAAAGAGTTCTGAGAAACTTGAACATTTTTAGCTTGATATCTAAATTTCTTTTATTGTAAGTTTGATAATAGCAAAAGATGTAATCTCTGGTGTATTTTACTTACATACTCTAAAATGTACTTTTATGTCAAAACCTTAGAACATTAGATTTTGCTCATTTACTATCTGGAAGACATTCATGGAGAACCTAACTGGCAAAATCAGTTTTTGTTGTCTAGCCAATAAGCCAGATCATCCATACTTTCTGTCAGAACAAGTCTTGATTTTATTTCTCAATTTAAGTCAGTGTTTCAGTATACATCCTCATGGCAACCATATCACTTCTGAATTCTAATACATAGATGCAAATAGATGAGGCAGTGAGCTGTCTATAACTCTACAGTCTGGATGAAATAAGACTCAGTGACCCTCAGGATTTTACTGTGAATTCACCTGACGCTACTCTCAAAGAACTCTCCTTTGGGGCATGCATTCTCCAACTGTCCAGTCATTTGGTGACCTAGAGAGTTTTGCATCCTGAGGCAATAAACTATTTTAGGATTCTAGATGGTGAAAGGTATGATTTTCTTTTGTAAAGGAGGAGAACAATTTGAAAAGGCAGGTTAATCTGCCAATTCTAAAGGCAGGTTCATTTTAGGAAAGAAGTCACTTGGAAGTTGACAGTTCCCAAAACTGTTCCCTTAAAATTCTTCCCTTAGTCTTCATGGCCCCCCACTCCAGGGGTGCACACAGGCCAATGTAAAGACCACAGCTTACCAGTAAAGCTCTGTGCTCAGACCCCCAGCTTTGCTCTTACATGGGTGTTGAAAAAGGAAAGTTTTAGAATTTAGGTAAGATCATTTTTCCTCTTAATAAAACCTGGAATTATCTTGCTGTGCACTTAACAAGTTTGGTTTGACAGTCTAAGCTGAGTAATGACTTTGTTTTAATTGAATATTCAGCCTTTCCCAGAAGTACTCAAACCCATTGATTTCAATGAGTGAGGGGTTGTAGGACAACATCACTTATGAGAAATGAAAATTACTTTGGTTTGATATTTCAAGGGTATTATCTTTCCTTTATTTTTCATTTGGAACACAGATCAAACTGACTCTGCCTTGGTACAGAGTAGGATCAAAGGAATGTGACATACAGGAGCAGATTTTGAGTTCCTAGGAGGCAAAAAGAGAGCTGAAAAATCATGCCTCATGTGACCCAGATGTCTCAGAGGCTCTGCCTGTGGAGTGAGGTTGACTTGTCCTCGTCTCTCCATTCCCACCAGGTTCATGTCCCAAGGTGTGCCCAAGAGTTCACTGAGTTCCTTTCTCATGGTTATTGCTGACTCTCTGTGCCTGCTGAGTCAGCAGAACTGAAAGTTCTGCTGTCTGTTTTGCAGCATGTGAATTCAGATGCACAACTTACTCTTTGATTTTCAAAACAAATTAGAGTGAGAGAAGGCAAAACACAAGAGACAAGGAAGGAGCTGTTGACATCACAGGAGAATGACCCAATAAAGGGTCCCGTGGTGTACTAGGTGCAAGGACCTCCAGTCAGCCCCTCAAGGTGGGGGTGGTGGCCCCACCTCTCTCCATCTTGCAAGTGCCCTCTCTCCTCACCTTTCTCTGTGAACTTCTCCCTACTCCTTTTAGGGAGAACTCATGGTACTCTCCCTGCCTCACATAGAGCACTTTAGCATGAGGATACAGCCATGTTCTTCGAATCTCACCGTACCCTAGTGCCCAAAGGGGTCCATCTTTCTCTAAATTCTATTCCCTTTCTAAACAGAGGAAATGGATCATTGGCTGTTAGAAACCTCCAGAAAAGATCCCAGCACTGGTGGTAGGAGTGGGTACCAGTGAGAGTTAGACTAGGGAAGCCTCTACTGTCCCTTCTACGTCAAACTTCTTTGATTCTACCATTCAGATGTAAAGAGATTTTTCAAAATGAACACTACTACTATTGGTTCTAAATATGAAGATAACATGTATGCATTGTGAAAAACAAGATGAAGTGAGATAATACAAAAGTATAGAAATTCAAATAATTCACCCATCACCCAAAGAAAAGCATTGCCATTTATATTTTGACAATCATCATTTGAATTTTCAGATTCACACAGAATTTATTTATTTTCATACTTATGTTACAAACATGGGATTGACACTTTGTGCCAGAAACTAACACAATATTGTAAATCAACTATACTTCAATTTTTTAAAAAGTGAGATTAGAAAAAAATCTTCCTTTTTTTTCTCTTTCATATATTTATACAAGTTTAAAATGAGTTCATGGCATCTTCTAAATTTTTGGCCAAGAGTAAAAAAAAATGCATTTAAACTTCAGAACGTGCCTACATAAACAGAAAACTGACTCAAACAATAATTGGGGCAGATGCCTGAGAACCAAAGGGCTTGGAAAGTCAGGAACATCTGAAAGACTCTTCAGCCAATTTATGAACTTGGTGCAGTGGTACCTCCTGGCTGACACATTTACACCAGAGATGTGGTTCCATCTAACTGGCACTTGTCCCTTCTGTTACAATTATAAACCTGCATCATCATTTTTAATAGCTACATAGAATCCTATAACTTAACCAACATCCTGTTTTTGGACATTGAGATTGTTTCCAGTTTGTAGACAATGCTGCAATTAACTATTCTAGCATAGACATCTTGTAACAAATATTTTAAATGTTTCTCATCCCTGAAAATTTTTGAGAGTAACAATTTTACTACACATTTTACACTTATGGAAGTCTGTTTTCCTGCACATTCTTAAGTTTTTTAAGATGTACTATGTTTTGGAAGAAGG
The DNA here is from genome assembly GCF_000754665.1 of Bison bison bison. Lineage (NCBI taxonomy): Eukaryota > Metazoa > Chordata > Mammalia > Artiodactyla > Bovidae > Bison > Bison bison. The sequence continues at coordinate 135,237 of NW_011494613.1, read as the reverse complement.
CAATGGCACCCCACTCCAGTACTCTTGCCTGGAAAATCCCATGGATGGAGGAGCCTGGTGGGCTGCAGTCCATGGGGCCGAGACTGAGCAACTTCACTTTCACTTTCCACTTTCATGCATTGGAGAAGGAAATGGCAACCCACTCCAGTGTTCTTGCCTGGAGAATCCCAGGGATGGCAGAGCCTGGTGGGCTGCTGTCTAGGGGTCGCACAGAGTCGGACACAACTGAAGTGACTTAGCAGCAGCAGCAGCATATGTCTACAAGGAAACAGCTGGCCTGTGATCCAAATGACTGTAGTAAAGCTGATATGATATTTAACAATAAAGTTTTCTCAAATCATATTATCTTCAAAAATTCTACCTAGAAAAAAAATTTGTAAGTGTCCTGAAATGAGTCCTACAAGATTTCCTCTGTTTGGAAAGGAGAATTCTCTTTGTTAATGCATTTGAGTTGATTAATCTGAGTTCGTGGAATGACCTAGAGGCTGTAACAGCTCTAACGTAACAGCTAGTTATAAATAGCTTTCTTGTTAAAGTATCAGAAATCAGTTCACACTCTGAAGCTAAAATGGGAAATGTGTTATGGGAATACGGAGGTGTCTTGTCAATGGCGTCCTGGGGTTCCTGACACAAAGACCTAGAAAGCTGGGCAACCGCTCTCACTAGGGATGCTCCCTGCTTCTTCTTGAGCATCAGCTCTTTCTTTCCCTGCGTGCTGGTCTCTTGGTCCTCTGCTATGGGAGAGGCTTGCCCCTACCCTTTTCACCAGCTCTCTGGAGAAGGAAAGTCAATGACTCTTTTGCTGTCTTTCTCCCAATTGTTAGAAAAGGAGATTCTGACTGGCCCAGCATGGGTCAGATGACTGTCATGACCCAACTGACTATGGCCAGAAATCAGGAACACACTCTCAAAATGGGAGCTCAAGGGGCCTCTGTGAGCTGGGAACATGCTCAGAGGAGTTCCTTGTGAGAGTGAAGCTTGAGAGAGGCGAGACTGAGAGACAGAAAGCTGACAGCCATTAGATTCTAGATGCTGATTAGACACGTGGGAATAGATGAGACCAGGCAAGGAGGGAAGGAATTCTGAAGAATGTGACTTGAAGCCTGAGTCAAGGAAGAGGAGCCATGTCTCTCAAACTGACCCTGACGTGTCAGGGAGAACTCCAGGAATGTGTCAAGAACTGGCAAAGGCAGTTTCTGGCTGCCTTTCCCTTTTGGAATTTATCAGATTTGCTGCTTGTTTCTCTCAAGGGATTTTCTAGATCTTTTGTCTGTTCCCCTTCCCACCTGTGGGCTCTGTGAATTTTTCACCTTGATTGATGATGACTCAGTTACACTTCCTCGTCTGGGGCTCCTCCACACAGGGATGGATCCAGGTATAGATGGAACCTTGAGGTCCACAGAATAGTGGGGACCATCTTTACAAAATCATAAATTTCGTTGGAAGTATGAAGTTATAAATACAAAATAAGTTACAAGAACAAATATTTATTTAGAATGAGAAAAGAATTGACAATTACAATATTTTTAGGTTAACTACCACAGATATCACAAAATCTAGAAGGTCATATAATTTAAAAAATTCTTTTAAATGCCTCTAGAGTACGTTTCCTCTAAATTTTTGATATGATAGGTTTTGATCACTACTGAATATTCATTGGAAGGATTGATGTTGAAGTTGAAACTCCATTACTTTGGCCGCCTGATGCAAAGAACTAACTCACTGGAAAAGATCCTGATGCTGGGAAAGATTGAAGGCAGGAGGAAAAGGGGACGACAGAGGATGAGAAGGTTGGATGGCATCACCGACTCAATGGACATGACTTTGAGTACACTCTGGGAGTTGGTGATGGACAGGGAGGCCTGGCGTGCTGCAGTCTGTGGGATCACAAAGAGTCAGACACGACTGAGTGACTGAACTGAATGTGACAATGTTTTTGTAATAATCATTTTCCATAGAATAAATAGAAAGGTAATTCACTCTTTCCTCTGCTGCTGCTGCTAAGTCGCTTCAGTCATGTCTGACTCTGTGCGACCCCATAGACGGCAGCCAACCAGGCTCCCCCATCCCTAAGATTCTCCAGACAAGAACACTGGAGTGGGTTGCCATTTCCTTCTCCAATGCTTGAAAGTGAAAAGTGAAAGTCAAGTCACTCAGTCGTGTCCGACTCTTCGTGACCCCATGGACTGCAGCCCACCAGGCTCCTCCACTCATGGGATTTTCCAGGCAAGAGTACTGGAGTGGGGTGCCATTGCCTTCTCTACTAGTATAGTTTAAACTTTCAAAAATTGATAGTTCAGAAAGTTTTTTTCCAGCATCACAAACATTATTGATAATGCCATGTAAGTGTTTAAGGTTGATGTTGAACCTAGAGAAACCATCAGATTTCTTTTCTATATGAGCTGTAAATACAGTTCAGCCAGACTAGCTTCTGGCCCTCAGAGTTTCTAACCTGCTTCTCCATTAAACACAGGCATCCGGTGCTGGGCTCTGTAAGATGCCTTCGTCCTGTAGGACAGCTGCTGGCTCAGCTCTTTAGGGTCAGGACCCCTCACATTGGAGATGGGGAGATGGGAGATGGTTGGGGAAGGAGAGTGGTCATTTTTGTTGTTGTTGTTTGTGTTGTGCAGCTTGCAGGGTCTTAGTTCCACAACCAGGGATCGAACCTGGACCCCCAGAAATAGACGCACTGAGTCCTAAACCACTGGACCACCAGGGAATTCCCAGGAGGGTGATCTTGACTAGCAATTCACTGGGGTGGGAGAGAGAGAGGTGAAGGTGTGTCTTAAAGTAGGTAAGTCCAAAGAGGAGATGACAGGAAGTTGAGGGAGTTCCTGCTAATGACTTCAGATTTACCATGAGACAGAGTTGGCTACGAGGAGGAGGAAGAGAATTTGGAATTCCATTTTAATTGGGTATTCTGTGTTTTGTCTTACAGTCCTAGGTGGGGCCTTAAGAGAAAAGTGAAGTTCTGAAACAGTCATTGAGAAGATGAGAAAGCTGACCAAAGATTAATACAAGGAAGGTCCAATTGAGATTAGAAATCAGAAAATTCCTGCTAGTGGGGTTGGGGTGTTTCTAATGGGGCTCAGATGTTCAGGTACATTGGTATGCACACAGCCTGTGATTACAGAAACAAGGTTTAAAATATATGGTAAAAGATGGGATTCAGCTAGGTTTCTCTCTCTCTTTTTTAATGCTCACTATTTGTGCTTTCAATAAAACCAAGGCAGCAGAAATTTTAAAAAGAAAGATGTACTGATTATAGATTGGCATCCAAATCACAGAATGTGTTAACATAAGAATATTTTATTCTATGCTTCCCAAACATGCCATAATATATTCACCCAAAGCAATAAATCCAAAGCTGCACAAGCAAATTATAAACAAATGATAGAAGCTGAAGTTTCCTCTCAAAACAGGCTAAAGAACAGATAATTTAGAAAGAACAGATTTTATTGGAACGTCAATAGTTTTCATGACACAGATACTTAAACTACTCGTTTTCAACATACCCATATAAAGAAAATTATAAAAGGATTTTTGTGTGTGTGTTTTTTTTTAAAGTATAATTTGACAGATGGAGTCTTTTTATGGGATCAGTAGAAGTGATAAAATTGAATAAATTACCAAGACTTTATCTCCATTTCTGTAATTCTCCCTAAAGATTTAGAGATGGCAGATTGAATCAACTGGGAAATAAATTTGCATGTTTATAACATGTCTAAAACAGAAATTAAAGACAAAAACTTCTAACTTGTTTTCAACAGTGGTTTGTCTTAAGGAAACCTGCTTGCATGAGATATCACACATTCCTTAACCAAGTATCAAGGCTCATTGAAAGGACCTGTGCCACCAAAGTTCCAAACCCCTGGGTTCAGTGAACTGTCTATTATTAAAATCAGTGTCAAAGGACAGATAATAATAATTGTGAGCTAAAAAAATTGGAGCAACTCAAAAAATGTACTAGATTCTAGGTAATTTTATACATGAGGCAATTGTCTTATGACCAGGCTAAACTAGATTTTATAAAGTAAGTTATTAGTAAATCATATAATTTAGGATGCTTTATGCCAGTGTGCCTAATTGTACTGCAGGGTCTTGGAAGCAGGACCACTCCCATCTCCAACTAAATCCATGTAATAAAAAAGGATTTGGGGGGTTATTTTCCTAGTGGGTGTTCTCCCTCTGTGTAGGATCCCAATTCCAAATTTGCATTGGTTGCTGTGTATGGATGAGAGATGTTTCGCGAAAATGTGACGCCAGGGGAATAAGAAATTGGAAAGAAAGCAGTGACTCTAAACGAAGCATGTTTCTGTCTTCCTTTGAGGAAACACTAAGCTTTATTTGGATTAAACACAGCTCTAGAATGAACATATTGTTGACCTGGTTGTAGAGAGAAGCTGAGAACATGGTGGAAACTGCATTCTTCTTTTCTTTTTGCCGAGAGCAGAGCACATCTGCCAGCCCAGCTTCCCCTGGTGGAGGGCACCTCCTACCCTCACTTGGAGACCTCCTGGACTCTTCTTGGGCTGTCTAGACAATGACTTGCAGTAGTAGAGGAAACTCACTTCTATTTGGATGGTTTGGAAGGAGTGAGGTCTGGTAATCAAACTGGGCATAAATCCCAGCTCCATCACTCACCAACTGTGTGACTTTGGGAAAGTCACTTTTCTGAACCTCAGTTTCCCCAACTATAAAACAGGAATAATAATTTTTAATTTGCAGAGCTGCTGTGAAATTAAACTAAGCGAAATATGTAAAGGCCTTAGTGGTTTCTGGTCTTCTGAGCGGAGGCACTGGCCTAGTGTAAACGCCTCTGAGCCCTCTTCCTCTATGGCCGCCACGGGGGTGCCTCAGTTCTGGTGCCAGGTTCTGAGAGCAGCCTTCTCCACCCTCTTTTACCTTTATTCTTTCTCATCCCAGTGTTACCTCCTATCCTGGCCTCTCTCCAAATCTGGTGTTATGTGACATCGTCTGCCTAAAACTTTGAAGGTGTTCCTAGGCTAGAAATCTCAGGGGTGTCTTCTCTCTTTTCTTACCCTTCCATACCTTCTGGCATTCTGACTTAGCGATCCCATCCATAATTGTGGCTTTACCTCGTTTATAGGGAAGGCTCTCAAATCTGTTTCATGCCTTGACTTCTCAAGCCTATCTTTGTCCTCCTTGTTCGCAGATCTCAACCATCAGGAGGAAAGTATACAATCTGCACTTAGTCATTTTGCAGACATAGCCTATGAAGGCCTAGTAATATCCCGTTTACTGAGCACTGAGCAGGTCCATGTCTCTGCACAGGAAGGAAAAGATGTGTTTCTTGTCCTCAGGGGCTCCTGGGTCAAAGAGAGTTCCAGTAGGTGCATATGAGGCATAACTGTAAACAGGTGTCACTGGAAATAGAAAGTGATTTGTCAGTGTGGCCTTTAATGCTACCAGTGGAGCCAAGAATAAACCATTGGCAGTACTGTCACCTGGGAGAAGATAATGGAAAGAAAGAAGGGAGGAAGGAAAGGAAGTAGAAGAGAAAGAAAGGAAAGAAGAAAAGGAGAAAGAGAAAGGAAGGAAGAAAGAAAAAGGGAGGAAAGAAGGAAGGAAGGAGGATTTAAGAAAACAGGAAGAGAGAGAAGTCATGAGAAAAGTCAAAAGAAGTCAGAAAGAAAAACACCAATACAGTATATTAACGCATATATATGGAGTTTGGAAAGATGGTAATGATGACCCTATATGCGAGACAGCAAAAGAGACACAGATATAAAGAACAGACTTTTGGACTCCATGGGAGAAGGCGAGGGTGGGATGATTTGAGAGAATAGCACTGAAACATGTATATTGCCATATGTGAAATAGATGACCAGTCCAAGTTTGATGCATGAAACAGGGCACTCAAAGCCCGGGCACTGGGACAACCCTGAAGGATGGGATGAGGAGGGAGGTGGGAGGGAGATTCAGGATGGGGGACACATGTACACCCGGGGCTGATTCATGTCAATGTATGACAAAAGCCACTACAATATTGTAAAGAGATTAGCCTCCAATTAAAATAAATAATTAAAAAAAACAAAGCAAGGGTCTATACAATGAATGTCACCTAGTCAAACTCCCATCTAATACTTAAATTTGCTCTACAGTGTTTGCATCTAGGTGTGTTACACTTATGTCTGAAAAATTCCGGGGACAGGAAACTCACCCATGAATATTCCTGGAGCCGATTCCACAGTGGACAGTGATAATTATTAGAATGTTCATCTAATAATGTAGAATTTAAAATTGCCTTCCTATCATTTTTTCTATTGGTTTTCCCTTCTGGGCCCTAAAGCTGAGCCACACTTCCTTCCCTGGCCTTCACAGCCATCACTGTCTGGGCCTGTCTTGTTCTTGAACTTCACTGTGTGCTCTTTCCTCCTTCAGTTCAGTTTACTGGGACTCCTTTCATTGCTAATACACCAAGCACGTTCCTGCCTGAGAGCCTTCTGACCAGGGCTCTGTCTCTTGCTCTCTGCATGAAATTTAGGTTTCAGCTCAAGTGCCACCTTGCTAGAGTAGCCTTCCCTACCAGAATAGCTAAAATAGCTCCCTCTTGGGAGGTTAAATTTGATGACACTGAAAAAAAAGAAAAAACACCTCTGATGACAAAGCACCCATAAGCCAAGTCAAAAGTAGAAGAAAACCTGGGAAAGTATTTGCATATTAGCTATGACATGACTGATTTCCTGAAAATATAAAGGCTTTTCCTAAAAAAATGAACGGGACTATCGGTCTAATGTGAAAAAAAAAAAAAAAAAATGGGCAAAAGATAGGAACAGTTCACCAAGCAAGCCACCCACATATGTTGCTCAAACATGTAAAAAAGTACTCAAACTTCCCTTTGGTTAAAAAAAAAAAAAGAGGAGTGAAAGAGATACTTTTGTATCTATCAGATTAAACAAAAATAATATTTGCAATTATGTAAACAGTAACCCTCATATCCTGCTGGTAAGAGTGTAAACTGGAACAATTTTTATAGAGGGTAACTTGATAGTATTTATAAAAATTACACGTGTGCAAACCTTTCACCCAGTGATTTTTACTCCTAGTAATTTGCTCCACAGATATGCTCCCGAGTGTGGGAATAGATTTGGGTACAAAGGTACTCATGACAGTGCTGCATGTAATAGCAAGAGGCTGGACATACCTGTGGCTCAGTCAGTTGGGAAACGGATAAATCAATTACAGTGCATTCATACAGTGAAATAATACATGGTTATTAACAAGAAAGAGGCAGGTCTGTGGCACTGGGGTGACTTTTAATTTATTTGTTCTTAAAGAGGGCCCCTAAAATTGTATCAGCTTCAGGCCTAACAAAACCAGGGTATTCCCCCCAAAACTCACTGAGGAGACAAGACACACTCCTGCAGTGACAGGTTTGCTCCATGGTGATGCGAGCAGGAGAGGGATATGGAGGGATTTAGGGTTCAGTGGGGAATCTGTCTGCATTGCAAGAGACCCAGGTTTGATTCCTGGGTCGGGAAGATTGCCTGGAGAAGGGAATGGCTACCCACTCCAGTATTCTTGCCTAGAGAATTCCATGGACAGAGGAGCCTGACGGGGTACAGTCCACAGGGGTTGCACAGAGTCAGACATGACCGAGCAACCAACATTAATATGTTTCAATAATATGGGCATGGATCAAGGTTGAGAGTGTGGAAAAGTTCCACAGGTGTCTACTATATAAAAAACAAATAACAAGGATCTACTGTATAGCACAGGGAACTATATTCAATATTTTGTAATAATGTATAATGCAAAGAATCTGAAAAAGAATAGATATATGTCTGAGTCACTTTGCTGTACACCAACAACTAAAGCAGCATTGTAAATCAAGTATATTTCAATGAACAAAAGTTCCCCAGCGAATTCTGATACGCTCACTCCTTTGAGATTCACTACTACTCTGGATTCGCCTGCAAGTCCCCAGTGCTATACAACCCTTCCCACATATGCCCGAACTCCTTATGACTTCAGAACCACTCACACCATCAGTTGAAGGCTGATCCCTGCAGCTAATGTCCAGGTGCCTCCATCCATCTCGTCCATCTCCCTGTCCTCGTCAGTCTAGTTACCTCGGCCCTTGAGGCACCCCTCGGATGCTGGGACCAGCCATCCTAACTCCAGAGTTGTTTCCTCTCCCTGGCTCTTCTGGCCTCTGATGTGACATGCCACACAGCTACTATTCACCTCATGTTTAGTGGGAAGATGGCAATATGCCACCAGGAATTCCCGGATCATTCTCGAAGCCTATCAGTGTTCTAGAGGCAAGAAGCCTCTGAACAGTTCTTATCCTCTATAAATTGCCTGCGTATGCACTTTCAGTTTGTCTCCTTTTTGCCAGATGTCAAACACCTGCTGCTGCTGGGGGAGTTTGGAGAAAGTTTGAGGAAGGTGGGGAGTAAACCAGCCTGACAGGAAAGATTCCAATCACATAAATCAAGCAATGAAGTTAGGTTTAAATATATGTGGCTATATATGTATATACATATATTGAGAAAATCAGATTTCCTTGAGTTCTGTGCATGAATATAGAAACAGTTAAGTATGCAGTGCATTCATTCAGGGTATGGTGAACATCTGACTTGTGTCAGGCATTGTTTTTGGCACTTAGAGTTGCTGTGGTGAATCCATTCCTGCCCTCAGACTCCTGGGAGGAATAGAGTAAAACAGATTCAAACCAAAAAAAGTCTAGTTTTGATAGGCACCAAAAAGGAAATAAACAGGAAGCTGAGATGGGCGATGCCTCCTCTTGTTTGGGTGATAAAGAAGGCCTTTTGGAAGAAATAACATGGAGGAAGTGATGAGAAGCTTCCTTTCTGGAGGGTAGGGAAAAGTGTATTCCAAGGTGAAGATACTGCATATGCAGCATTACTAAGGTAGAAAAGAGAGCTTGGCTTGTTTCAAGAACAGCAAAAAAGTTGTGTGACTGGATCACGGTGGGTGAAGATGAGGAACAATGAACTGGTTCCTGGGCCACGTTAATGAGTTTGGATTTTAAGTGCAGAGATTTTACAAAGCAGAGTGATGCCACCTTATTTAGGAAGGAAAATTGCTCCAGCTTCTGTGGAGAGCATGGATTGATGTGGGGCAAGTGGAAGCCCCAAGAGAAGGCTGTTGCAGTAATCCAGTTGGGAAATGATGGCAGTCTGGACCAGTTGTGGCAGGGTTTTTTTTTGGAGTTACAACTTGGCAGTCAAATTAAGAGGTGTGGTTGTGAATCCAGTGTGGGAACTGAGATTACACGTATCAGTCAATGTCCAGCTGGGAAAACAGAAACCATTCTAGGTATTTCATGTGGAGGGAATTTAACCTAAGGAATGAGTTACAAAAGTATGGAAAGGTTGGAGCAACCAAAAGGGGAAGATGTGATAACCTAGAGATAAGCATCTGAGAGAAGTCTTGGACCACTCCAAAGGCTGAAGATGAAGCAGAGAGATGGCAATGTTTTCAGAGCCCAGGAGTATCTGGCATCTAACACTGCAGAAAGCTGCTGATGCTGTTGGCACTGGCCACTGTCCCAGCCAGGGATGCTATTGCTGGAACTACTGAAGGCCACTGCCAGCCACTGTCAGAAGCTTTTTTAAAAATGGAGGGTCTCTCCTTCCCTCATTTCATCTGTTTTCCCACCAGTGTTTCCCACTGGCAGCATTTAACTGGGCCAGCTGGCAAGGGAGTGTGGGAGATGCAATTCACAGGATCCCAGCCACCTCCAACTGACCAGCACACAGGATGGCAGGGACTGTACTTAACACCAACAAGCCAATGACCAGCACATGGAAGAACTAAAGATTTAAGTAGGAAAAACAATATATTTTTAAAAATATATATATATTTTAGGACTTCCCTGGTGGTCCAGTGGCTAAGACTTAGCACTCTCAACACTCCTAACACAGGGGGCCCAGGTTCAATCCCTGGTCAGGGAACTAGTACATTCGATCCCAGCTCTGGGAAGATCCTACATGCCACAGAACAACTAAGCCTGTGTGCCGCAACGGCTGAGTCTGTGCTCTACACCCCAGGAGCTGCAACTGCTGAAGCCGGAGTGCCATAGAGCCCGTGCTCTGCAATGAGAAGCCCACACACTGCAGCTAGAGAGTAGCCTCTGCTCAGCGCCACTAGACAAAAGCCCATCCAACAATGAAGACCTAGCACCTAAATTAAGTAAAAAAAAAAAAAAGTGTGCACTATTTATTATGGCTACTGGTGACCATTTCTCTGGTGGTATCTTTTTGACAGCGAGTAGCTGAAAACCATGACATTAAGTTGGCTTTAGAAATGAGGAAATGCATTATCTCAAATAACTGGAAGTCCAGAGGTAGGACAGACTCCCAGAATAGTAAGATAAACTGCTCTGGGATGTCACCAAGGTCCCAGGTTCTTTCCACACTGTATTCTGCCTTCCCCTGTGTTGGCTTCCTCCTGAGCCTGGCTCCCTTCATGGTGACGAGACGGCTGTCAGAGGCCACAGAGCTGCCTGTTTCCTTTCCCATGTTCAGCAAGAAAATGAGATCCCTCCCTTCATATTCTCTGAAAGGAATATGAATTGCTTTCAAGCAGATCAGTGGTTCTCAGTACTGCTGCAAGTTAAAATCACCAAGAGTGCTGTGTCACTTATTTATTAATTGATGATGATATATTATTTATTTGCTATTTTATTGTTGAAACTGCAATACCTAGGCCTTTTCACTAGAAATGTTTATTAGTCGGGGGTGGGGCCCAGCTGGAGGTCATTTTTGGAAGCTCCCAGCTGATTCTAATGGACAGCCAGAGCAGAGAACCACTGGGTTAGGTCACCTGCCCAGCCCTAGACTAGCAGTCACCAGGGTAATGCCAAGAACTTAGGAATGCCATGGCTTAGGAAAGGGCCTCAAAGTGTGACGCATACACTCTCACCCCGACCAACTGGCAGAAACAGCTCCTGGGACCTGTCAGAGACACAGATTCTTGGGCCTCACTCATGCCTACTGAATTTGAAACTCTAGAGGGCCAAAAGTTTGTGTTTTAACAAGTTTGTTGCTGGTTCTGGTGGATTACTTATGTCTGAGACCTGCCTTAGATCAATCAGGCTTGCCTCTGAAGCTGGGGAGGGTAAATATGTTTTACCAGTGAACCCCAGGACACTGAGCCTTTTAATGCTCCCTCCTCCCACTGCCAGGTCAGAACAGGGCAGGGGATTAGCCTCCTGAACCCCCAGTTCAGGGATTAGCCCCCTGAACTCCCTCTGTACAGGGAGGTCTCCCGATTGTGCCACCAAACCTCAGCCACTGCAACGGGCTTGACAGTGGGCCAACCCAAGATGGGAGGAATGCATCTTCTGTAGGTGCCCATTCCTTCCTACCCTGGGGAAACTGGAAGTTTCTGCAGGTGCTAAAGAACTGAGAAGACAAATCTGGCATATATACTTTCCTGAAATCACTCTGAACTAGTTTCAACTACTGTATAATTTCAGCAGCATCCTGGAAAAGAAAAAGGCCATGTGGTAAAAACAGAAGAAATCTGAACATGATAAGTATTTTGGTTAATAACAATGTCTCAATATAGATTCATAAATTGTGACAAATGTACCATATTACTATCTGATGTCAGTGGGGAAACTGGGTGTGAGCCTATGGGAACTGTGTAAATCTTCACAACTTGCCTGTGAATCTAAAACTATTCTCTATGTGGCCCCATGGACTGTAGCCCACCAGGCTCCTCTGTCCATGAAATCCTTCAGGCAAGAATACTGGAGTGGGTTGCCCTTCCCTTCTCCAAGGATCTTCCTGACAGAGGAATCGAACACATGTCTCTTGCATTGGTAGGCAGATCTTTACCTCTGGGCCACCAGGGAAGCCCATTCTAAAATAAGTTTATTTTAAATACAACATATTAAGATGTGAAATTCTAATGAATGGAAGAACCTTTGGAAAAGCTTTATAAAATTAAGTAAAGTTAAATTCTTTAAAATATTCCATGCTAATATAAATTTCACACTGCTGTATTGATGCCATGTTTTTAACCAGAGCAAATGCTTTTTAGACATTTTTAACTTAAACAAGAGTTGAATTGGAAAATACTAATGAATATTCCAAATACATTGTACTTCTCAGAATCTGCACACAGCAGAATTATCAAAGAGCAAATGAGAGAGGCTTAAACTTGTCCATATGCTTAAAAATTATTAAGAAGCAATATAGAAAGTTGCTTTCTTTGCCATCCCCTTAGACCTGGAAAGGAGTAGGATGGCTGGACTCCACAGGGAATGGGACATAATCAGATGCACCTCTTTCTCAACCCAGTTCATAGCAGTGAGTTCAAGCACATGTTCCCTTCAGGCGCTCTCTTCTTATTTCACCAGCTCCATTTAAATGAAATGTACATCCTGTGTCCTGAGGGTCGAGTCACACAACCCAGTGGACTGAGGTGTGGCTCATTTCCCACGACTACTCTCAGCAGACTGTACATCACTGAATTTGTATGGGATTCTTGGAAACACTGGGCTATAATTGGAATGGAACAAGGGCTTCCCAAGTGGTGCTAGTTGGAAAGAACCCACCTGCCAATGCAGGTTAGATGTAAGAGACATAGGTTCGATCCCTGGGTCGGGAAGATCCCCTGGAGGAGGGCAAGGCAACCGACTCCATCATTCTTATCTGGAGAATCCCATGGACAGAGGAGCCTGGCAGGCTACAGTCCATAGGGTTGCACAGAGTTGGACATGACTAAAGTGACTTAGCACTCATGCAAGGAGCAAATCCTAATTTGTAGCTTGGAAGATTCCTCTCAATTGTAGTCGGCTAAATAATTCATGGTAAGATTTTTGCTTATCTTCCTCTACACCAAGTATCCGTAAGGAAACCAAGAGTTAAATTTGTCATTGCAGGTGAAAATGCTATAATTAAGACTTACAACAAAAAAGTACTTATAGAAGAGCCTGGCATGCTACAGTCCAAGGGGTCATGAAAGAGTTGGACATGACCTAGCAACTGAATAACAAAGGACAAAAGCATTGCTATGTCAAGCGAGTGGCTCAAAATAACCACCCCCCACCCCACCCCTGATCTTATCACACTTGGAATCACTTAGGTTTTGTCTGGCATTATTATATATCTCATTGTGTGGTCTTGGACAAGCTCCTTAGCCTCTCTATGCCTCATTTTTGTCATCTTCACAGTGGCAAAAATAATAATTCCTTGGCAGTGTTAGAAGAATTGATAGAAATAATGTTTGTAACACTTTTAGTAAAGTGCCTGGAGTATGGTGTTAAAAAAGTGTTTGTTTGATAAATCAATAAATAAAATCATCCTTGCCCACATTAAATCCATTCAGTTTAATCAAGATAAACCTCTTGATGATATGGCATGGCAAAACGCGGAAAGGAATATTCAGATATCATCTTGGAGGGAGGGAAACTCTGGCAAAGGAAGACATCGAAGGAGTGAAAGAAATGTAGATGGTTTTCATCAGAAATAAAAAAGGATGTGATGGAACCCTCCCCTTATCAGCAGAAATGTAAAATGGCACAGCTGCTGTGAAAAACAGTATGGCAGTTCCACAAAACAGTTAAATGTAGAATTATCATGAAATTGGGGGAAAAAAAGTGTTAGTCGCTCAGTCATATCCAATTCTTTGCCACCCCTTGAACTGTAGCCCGCCAGACTCCTCTGTCCATGGGATTCTCCTGGCAAGAATACTAGAATGGGTAACCATTCCCTTCTCCAGGAAATCTTCCCGACTCAGGGATAGAACCCAGGTCTTCTGCATTGCAGGCAGATTCTTTCCTGTCCAGGAAAGCCCCATATGACCCAGCAATTCCACTCCTAGGTGTATGCCCCAAAAAATTGAAAGCAAGTACTCAGATACTTACACATACATGTTTATAACAGCATTGCTCACAATAACCAAAAGGTGAAAACAACCCCAATGCCCATCAGTTTATGATAGATAACTATTATATATTCATACAATGGAATGATCCATGGTACAACGTAGACGGATTTGGAAAACATATTAAGTGAAAGCAGCCAGACGTACAAGGCCACATATCTTGTGATTCCACTTGTAGGGAATATCCAGAAAAGGTGAATTTATAGAAATTCTAAAAGCAGATTGGTGGTTGTCAGGCACTAGGGAATCAGGGAGTAATTGCTTAATGGATACAAGGTTTTCTTTTGCAGTGCTGAAAGTTTTGGAATTAGAGAGGTGGTGATTGCATAATATTGTGAATATACTAAATGCCAATGAATTGTACACTATTTTTGGTGAATTTTACCTAATCCCCTCTCCTCTGCAAAAAAACAAATCCCACATACATACATAAATAGAATAAGAGAGAGTGCTCTCTTGTAGTTGAGAACACGGAAACAGTTGAGGCTTCCTCTTCCACTGACCAGAGATTCCTTCCTTAGGAGAGTCCCTTAATGTCCAGGCACTCTGGACCCTGGTTTCTACTTTGATTGGAAAATGAAGTTGGACCACTCGGAAGTTCAAATTCCAAAGCCAAGAAATTCAACTTCCTTCTTTTACCCTCTCTCATCTACATGCTTGAAAAATACCTGCCTCTTTACTGCAAATATATACTGGAAGACCACGTTGTTGAAATTAAATTACAGGGAAATTAATTTGTTTTAGTTATTAATAGGAAAAGTATTTTAATATTTATGATGATAATGACACAGATTAATGGGCGAATAAGTAAAACGAATGCACTTTAGCCATTATCTTGGTGTTTGCCACTCTGATGTTCAGACTCCTCTGAGCTCACGCATGGCTCCAGCCTGTCTGCACCCCTCGTTGTAATCACACACTTGCTTTTTGTCAGTCACAGTATCTCAGGCTCCTCTGCCAAATGCAGTGCCGGCAGCCCCAAGTTGATTAGGAGGCCTTTGATTGATTGATAGGTGCCCTTGCCAAGTAGGAATGGGGGCAAGGGATTGAGTACCTTTCTAAACTGCCTATGGTTTGCAACCAAAGTGATCTAGAACAACTTAAAGATTTTAGTCACTAGAACTTGCTCATGGGCTGTTTTGGTTACAGCTGGACTAGTTACAAATTTATTCTAACTTTGAATTTGGTTTGAATAGCGAGCTGAACTTAACCAGTGCCAGGATTTAAAGCCCTGGGTCAACAAGTTGATTCTGGGAGGTACGGATGTATTTTTCTGTATTTCACTGACCACCATGTCCTCTACCTCTACTGCTGATTTCTGGTCCTCTGTAAATTCCATAATTATTCCTATAAGTGTCAGGTATATCTTCAAAGAAATTTCAGGTAGCAAATTTTCAGCCAGCTACCAGATCTGTCATTCCCCCTCCCCTCCC
>NW_011494613.1:117201-119814 GCF_000754665.1 Bison bison bison | reverse complement strand
ATACCTACTTCTGAGGCTACAACAATCCCCAAAGCTGCAAAAAACTTCCAGCCACTGCTTACCAGGGCCCATGTTCGGACAGCCTCAGACCACTCTTGATCACTTGTTATCCATAATGCCCCTGAAGGAGCTCACTGGAGGGCCCCAGGTATCCTGGTTAGGCAGGGTTTAAGCACACTGGAGGAAAGGGCCTTCCTCTCTTTTGGTATTGCATCTTCATGTTAGTCACTGCTGCAAATGAGTAGCCCCAGGTTTCTCTTTAGGTCTCCTGCTCCCAGAACTGAACGTCCTCCATGGCTGGATAGAGAGGTGAAGCCAGGAGACAGGTATCCTGCAGAATGCCTAACTGCCCTTCACTGGGCCCCTGGGGTTTTGCTCTGGGCCAGGCTGCTCTGCCTGATACTCTCCTAGTGATTTCTCTCTGGGGAGGCATCTCTGTTCTTCATGCAAATAGGGCCAGTTTCCAACCAGCCCAGACTTGCCCAAACCCCACGTGGAGGTTGCCATGGCTCAGGGCGAGACACCAGTTTCCCAATACCTAATTGTTAGGCCCCTACTATGTGCTACGTGCTGGAGGTCCAAGAATGATGGGCTCATGATTCAGGATGGGCTCGTCATCCAGGAACTGCTCCTTGAGGCTCGCCAATCAAGCCATTACCTTAGTTGGTGCACCTCCTGCTGGAAGGTCATACCAACAGTGCCAACTTAGTGCTGCCCTGGCAGAGATCCTCCTCCCTGTATAAGTAGGAGTTTCACTGGGGTTCTCACTGACCGCTCTTCTTGAACATTCTTCAGTTCTTACTTGACCATGTATTTCTGTCTGTTGCTTTCCATCAGTAGCAGCAGCATCCCTTTCCTATTCTGCTCTTTATTCCTGGCCCAGACTTCGCTCCATTTCTCCTCTCAGATGAAGAAAAGAGAGGGCTGTGGGCAAGAGAATAAAAGTGTAAAATCTATATGAGATTGTATACAAAATAAACAATACCTGTAAAACCTGTATACTTTTTTTCTTTTCACAAATGTTAATTGTACTTTATTTTTATGAGTGAACTGTTTTTTTCTTTTTCAGTTTAAATAAACTGAATAAAAGATAAAAATGCAGTTAACGTTTGTGGAAAGAAAAAAGAGAGAGAGAGAGAAGAAAGTACAGGTTTTACAGGTATTATAGGACTTCCCTGGTGGCTCAGTGGTAAGGGAGGGTGGGGTGGTGCTCAATTCCTAGATTGGGAAGATGCCCTGGAGAAAGAAATGGCAATCCACTCCAGTGTTCTTGCCTGGGAAATCCCATGGACAGAAGAGCCTGGTGGGCTACAGTCCACAGGGTTGCAGAGTCGGATGTGACTTAGTGACTAAACAACAACAAATTTATTGTAACTTGCAACTTAATGTGAGAACTGTATATTCTTTTGTTCAATTTAAATGAAGAACCCAAGTGCAAACTGATGTAAAATTTAAAATATAGAAATGGCTTTGCATGCAATTTATGAATCTTATCTTGAGTCTGTTCTCTGATGTTCAGTAGGAAAGAGAATTTTCTATTAAGTAATTAGCTTGCTGCTGCTGCTAAGTCGCTTCAGTCATGTCCGACTCTGTGCGGCCCCATAGACGGCCTCCTACCAGGTTCCCCCATCCCTGGGATTCTCCAGGCAAGAACACTGGAGTGGGTTGCCATTTCCTTCTCCAATGCATGAAAGTGAAAAGTGAAAGTGAAGTCTCTCAGTTGTGTCTGACTCTTAGCGACCTCATGGACTGCAGCCTACCAGGTTCCTCTGTCCATGGGATTTTCCAGGCAAGAGTACTGGAGTGGGGTGTGATTGCCTTCTCCGAAGTAATCAGCTTACCTTTGGATAACTAAAAAGTCTTAAAGGACATACCTATGTTGGCTGTTACATGAATGAGCATGTGGTGAATTCTGAAGGCAGACTTTCAAAACATCATATTTTAGTAAGAAGCTTGAAAGATACATTGATCAAAACATTCAGCAAAGCAAAATACATTATTTTCGGTATAAAATATGATCCAGTATTTCTTCATTGTTCACACCCTCCTTTCATGGAGCGCCTGGGCCTTGAACATAGTAGCAGTCTGGGAGATGCTTGTTAATTTTAATTAAAATTGGATTCCTCCCAGTCTCTTAAAGTCTTGAACCTCCCGGCCTGGGTCAAACAGCTGAGGAAAGGAGAATAAAGTACCAAGAAAAGCTAGAACAAGATCATTGCTAAAATATTTGTTTCTGGGTTTATTATTTTATTCAAAAGTCTAGGAAGTGACCGGTCTAGAATGTGGCAGCAAACTGCTGTTAATCCCATTTACATTTTCAGAGTTGGGATCCAGGTTTTCAAGTTTGTTATGGGACTTTATGCAAAACTGGGCAAATCGATAGCATTCTAAAAATGCCGTCTGTTCTCCAGCTCCCCTCCTGGTCACAAACAAGCGAGGCTGGCGCTGGGCTCGCCCGGCTCCTAGAGCGAGGGGTAAACCCGGCCGGGTGAGGGACTGGGAAGAAGGGCTGTCCCGGGGGCGGTCCCGGGGCGGAGCCTGGGCGGGGCCCGTGACGCGTGGAGTCGGCCGGCTCAGGGGCTGGACCTCAGCGTCTCCCCGCCTGGGGGCACC
>NW_011494613.1:116870-117101 GCF_000754665.1 Bison bison bison | reverse complement strand
CTCCCCCCCGCCGGGGGCCCCCGCCGCCGCACCAGTGGTGGCTCCACATTTCCAAAAGGGGCCCTCCGACTCTTCACTGGGCCAGTCTGGCGCTGAGTCGCGGAGCTCCACACAACTTCCGCTGGTCTCTAAACGGGATCCCTCCTCCCCAGAGTTGCTGGCAACTTTCCCCTCTCCCTGGTGCCGCGGTGGCTTGGGGACCGTGGCCGCCGCAGGGAGCTGCACTCCGGG
>NW_011494613.1:101625-116770 GCF_000754665.1 Bison bison bison | reverse complement strand
CTTCTGCTACCTGGATAACTTCCTGGGCGAGGTGGTGGGCGACTGCGTCCTGGAGCGCGTGAAGCAGCTGCACTGCAACGGGGCCCTGCGGGACGGCCAGCTGGCCGGGCCCCGCGCCGGCGTCTCCAAGCGGCACCTGCGGGGTGATCAGATCACGTGGATCGGGGGCAACGAGGAAGGCTGTGAGGCCATCAATTACCTCCTGTCCCTCATCGATAGGCTGGTCTTGTACTGCGGGAGCCGGCTGGGCAAATACTACGTCAAGGAAAGGTCCAAGGTAGGACGCGCGCGGGCGCCCAGCCGCTGTTGCAGCCCGCGGAGACGGGGGACGTTCGGAGTCCGTTGTGTGTCGCCTTGGCAGGGCTGCAATCGAACTTTAGTTTTTAAACAAGAAGCAAGAAGTCCGCCTGCCCCCTACCTCCGCCCCTCACGTTTCCATAGGTTATTAGAAACGTTATGCATGATTTGAGACACACTGGAACTCATGATCTTAAATGTCTGCTTTCAAGTCACTTATTTAATAGTGCCCTTCAGACCTTCATTGTGTTCGGAGGGGATTACAACAAAAGCGCTTTTAGAGAATTCTAGAGACAGTGTGATTTCACAGTGTGGCATTTGGTTTGTGGAGTCTGGCAGGTGTGAGGAGAATTTGATCTGTAAAAGAGTAAGGCTCATCCTCACTTTTGAGTGCTGCCCTTGGCTTGTTGCATCCAGGACATTGTTTGATCATCCAATTGATGTGAAAATTCTCTCCTGGTTTTGAGCCCCAGCCACCACTTACCTTTCCTGTCAATTACTGGGGAAATCCACTCAGAACAACCAGTTGAGTGATCAGGAGAGGGTGGTCAAGTACCTCTGGAAAGAAACCATGTTTTTGTTCACATCCCAGCAGTCACTCCTTAGGTGGTAATTTTTCTTGGAAACGTTTACAGGTAGATTGGCAGAACTATGGGAACGTGGAGTACCATAATGTCGGTGCACGTACATTATGCTGGGATAGTCCAGCTACTCAAGTGTTCTCTACAAATGATAATCCAGCCAGTTTTCCAGGGTAGTTCTGAGTGATTTATACTCCTTTTATTGTAGACCCCGTCAAGGGGCACTTACAGCTGTAGAGAAGTTTTACTTTAACACAGTGAGGCAAAAATACTAGTGTGAGAAGGAAGGTGAGCATTCACCTATGTAGCACTCTGTGACACTGCGTGTAGTATTCTTCAATTTAAGATTGCTCCTGCAATATTAATAAAACACACCATTGTTGTCTCATTTGTCCCATAAGCTGAAAGGAACAATTTTTATAAAGGACAAATGGTGGAGACTGGAAGTGCATAGAAAGGAAGGGGTTGGATTGATCAAGTACAACAGGGGAGAGATTGCAGTTACCTTTCCAGCCAGGAGGACATGGTTAGACTATCTGAAAACACTATTTTTAATAGAATGCAAATAAAGTAAATCTTAGAAGGAAATGCTGCTTCCTAACATTTGATTGAGGGAAAGCTCAGTTAGCCGGTCTCTGTAGAATATTTATGGTGAAGTGTCTCTTTACTCCTGTCCCATCATTTTGGTGCTGGGCTAGAGAACCGTTTGTCTTGATTAGTTCTGTTTCTGCACTTGTTTTGTAAATGACTGGGCCTTTCGGATGGGGGAGGGGTCTGGCTAGCCTCAGGGCTGTAGAGGTGCTTGTGGCTTCAACCTGAAACAGCAGATGGCTTCTCTTCAGTTTTTCAAAGTTTCTTTCAAATGTTGTTATGAAATTCACTCCCAGCATTATAGAAATGGAATTTGCTCAGCAAGAGATCAGAATTCATTGATAGAAAGAGGCCACTAACATATTTAAAAGTTAATTTTTTTGTTTTTGTTTTTATTTTTATTGTAGATTTGACTTAACAGACAGTTGTAGGGTTTTAAGCTAGAATTTAACTCCACAAATTGAATGAAAAGCATTGTGTACCTCTGAGTAAAGGGGAAAAAAAAAAAGATCTCTACATATGATTCTTCAATTATGGATTATCATCTGGGTATAACAAAACTTCAGTTAACCCTTTCAGAAGGTGACTGAATTGTAAAGAGAAAATTCATCTTTTGGCCAATGAAGAGACCTCTATCCATACTTTGATTTTCAGCTTTCCTTTAGCTGTTTGGCACAAAGCTCTTTATTTCTGCTCTTTAGATAATCACCTGTAAACTGGGATATTCCCTGGCCAGCTAGAACCAAATGTAGACCAAGCTTGAGCAAACCATTATTATACTAAAAAAAAAAAAAGTTTGGTTGGTTTGTATAAAGAAGTCTCCTTAGTAATGTCTTGTGGCCCCTCAGTCTCTTACTTGAAGTTCATTATTGAAGCATTATAGAAACACATTTCATTTTTACATGATTTATAATAGTTCTACCTTAATTTAACCTTATTTACTTCTCTTCCCTCAACTGAATGCCTTACTCTACTGCTTCCCAGGGAGTGATACAGACCCAGTTTCTGCTCCATCCTTAAAGCAGGTTTTCAGTAAAAACTAAGTTTTTTAAAGGAAGAATTTGTACATTTATTTTAAACATTTATTTGTAACTTTTTTTACAGAAATTTTCAAACATATATGTGTAGAGAGGCTAGTGTAATGAGCTCCCATCATCCATTTTCAACAATTGCCAATAGATACATTTATGTATTTTAGACCAGTTGTTTTTTAGGTACTTGAAATTTATTTGTGTTAGGCTTAATCAATCCTGATTAAGCACTTTTTCCCCTGAACTTTGAAAGGTCATTGAACAGTGTAATAATGCTTTTTATCTCGATGAAAGAATTACTAGAGGCATTGGGAATAGAATAGGAATATATACTAGTCCTAAAATTGAAATTGTAGAAGCGTATGGAAAGAAATATTAAAGGGTTCCTTCCCCTCCCTGCGACAAAAGTTGTTACTGATCAAAATTTATCTACCTCCGCTTTGTTAGAAAAAAATCCAGGGGTGCTGAAGACTCTCCAGGGAAGACGATTCCATGATACACAGCAGTATGGTGCCCCCTAACTTCAAGTACTATCATTGCTCTCAGGCTATGAAAAGATTTCTTATCTCTTACTCCCTTTTGGGTAATTTTGACCATATCCAAGATAAATATTGGTTCTACTTTGCTTCTCTTGCTTTAGCTGCCTAGATGTTGGAAGTGGCTGTCTTCCAGAGGACCTGTAGTTTATAGAACCCAGAGTCCTTCTGTTTGAAGTATCTCACTGTAGACTCACTAGTTAATAACTCTAATAATAATAGCTACCTTTTAATGAGCAGTTGGTTCCATCTGGCACTGTGCTAAGCACTCTTCAGACACTATCTGTCTGACTTAGTCTTCAGAACCATAATCTTTGGCAAACTGAGTGATTAAATCATCTGCCCAAGGTGATGAAGTCAGCAGTGAATGCAGTTGGTCACAGGGGTTAGGGATTTGGACTTAACCTTGACTAACCTTGTAGCCGTAGGTAAGTTTCAGTTTTCACCAAGTGCAAAGTGAAAGATACTACCTTACAGTTTGAGGGGTGGGGGGATTGGTGAAGAAGCATGAAATAAGATAATGAACATAAAATTCTTATCAGAATTCTGAGCCTTCATAAATGTTAAAAGAGGAGATTTGGGATTCTGACCCGGTTCTGTTTGAGCCTAGAGTTTGCTTTTGACTCTTAGGCTCCTAAGAGTCTACATTCCCTCCTTTCATTCCCTCAGCATGGGGAATTTTGCTGGGGTAGGGAGACAAAGAGCTTACACTCACTTGTACTTTTGAGTTGTAGGACCCTCTGGCTTACACTTGATCAATTCTCCAGTTTAAAAAAAAAACAAACCCCAAATATTGAAGTGGGTCTGTTAAGTACATTTGAAGAAGAGACTGTTATTTGCAGGAAACGCATTTATTAACAAAGTTGGTTGTTAGGGTCCCCATCTGGAGTAGCTCTGGATGATGGGGTTATGGGATTTGTATCGTGAATCAACAGGTCAGTCCTCCCCTGGAAACTGTACAGAGAAATGATGAAACAACCATAAGTTGTGGATAACAAAAAATATATCACAAATGGTGGGTTTGTTCCTTCACTGCTAGAGCAGTGACAGTTTTGGCTCTTCCTTCTGTGATGTCAGGAATATTCATGACTTGATGGAGCTCATCGTGGTTGCAAACTGCCTTAAGCAAACCTGGGATAATGAATTTCAAAGAATAGAATGTCTCTCAGGACCCAAGTGCAGGAAATGCGGTTGGGGTTCACAGAAGCCTGGAGCCATGAACTGTGAACCAGAAAGTCCTTAAAGTACCGGAAAGCAGGTGTATTAGTTCTTGTTTCTGGCACTCTACGGCCTTCCTATTTGCTTCTCTGCTTGCACGCTATTTCTTGCCATCTCTGATTTCCTATGCAGTTGGCTCAAGATGGCTGCCTTAGAATGCTCATTTCAGCCTCAGTTTGATTTCAACAGAGACCTGACTAACATTCTAGGAACCCTTTTTCATTTCCTGAGAGAAAGTATTATGGGCTCACTGTGGCTCAGAGGATCCATCAGCCTTGGGTGGGGATGGTTGAGGGGGGCATGTGGAATCATACATAACAAATACAGGTTACCAGGGCCTGTAAGAGGTGCAGTTCTTAGAGTACAGGGTTTGGGGCCTAGACATCATACTTGGTGTCTCTGCAACTAAAATCTTAAAAATTTATCTGTCAATGAGGTATTTCAGGGGAAGGAGGCAGTAAATTTTAAAGCATGGGAACATCTTTCTATAAGGATGTGAGGATTCTTATAAAAGGTTTTCTATTTGAAAGTCACTTAGCTCTTAGAGGAAGAAAATAATTTACAGAATACAACCTTAGTGAAGCAAGTTTCTCCACAGGGTGAGTTTTCATAGAGTTCTTTGTGTATTTCATTGAATGACACTTAGGAACACAGAAAAGGTGTGTGTGTATGTTTCCTTTATCATTTCTATTGTTCAATTTTGGGCCACTGGCCACTGCAGCCTTGTTTGCTTGCAGTGAAGCGGGAAATCAGGAGGTATCAATTTAATTTATTCATTCACAAATCATTAAATATCTTACACTGCAGTCCATCTGTATGTGGATGGGAGAAAGGAGATGGAAAGGGATGATAAAAGCACCTAAAGAAGTAAGCTGAAAGTGGAGTGGCATAAAATAGTTGTTACCAACTTTGCTGTCTCTTTTTCTGGTTTAACAGGCCACTTTTACACTGATGGGTCATTTTTGTTTCTCTTCTTTGACCTTTCTCCAGTTTCTCTATTTACTAAACGTGAAGTGACTAAAACTATTAGGATTTTAATGATAAAGTTTTTTGCACCTAGGGAGGTATCAGAAGGAGCCCAGCTGGCTCAGTGGTAAAGAACCGACCTGCCAATGCAGAAGATACGGGTTTTATTCCTGATCTGGGAAGATCCCCTGGAGGAGGAAATGGCAATCCACTCCAGTATTCTTGCCTGGGAAATTTCATGCACAGAGGAGCCTGGTGGGCTACAGTCCATGGGGTTGCAAAGAGTTGGACATGACTGAGCAAATAACAGTTAGGTGGGAATTACGTAGCCTGTCTGTGCATTCAACTTTTGGATGTCATGAACTACTTCCCTTTCTGACCTTACTCAGCTCAAGCAAAATTTGTAAATTCTTTCCTGATTCTGGGCTTCCCTGGTAGCTCAGACGGTAAAGAATCTGCCTGTAGTGCGGGAGACCCAGGTTCAATCCTTAGGTCAGGAACATCCCTTGGTGAAGGAAATGGCAACCCACTCCAGGATTCTTGCCTGCAAAATCCCATGGACAGAGGAAGCTGACAGACTACAGTCCATGGGGTCACAAAGAGTCGGACACGACTGAGTGACTTAACTTCCTTCCTGATTCTAGACTCTGGCTAGAAGAATTTCAGATATTATTCAGATGCATATTATTACAACTCTATCCTGAAAATGCTCCATGTCTGGGAGACTTCTCTGATGACCTTAAAACTGGGGATGGAGTTTAACCCATAAGGAGCAGAGCACATTGGAGAAGCATCTCCAAGCACCCCAGCATCCTGGCATTGGAGGTTAAAGGTCAGAGAACACCTCACCTGTGGCCCATGTTTGCTCAGTTTGGCAAGACCTCTGCTTTTGACTCACCTTTGTGGCCTCCAATAAATTAAATGACAGTTTGACCTGTGTCTATTGAACACCAAGGAGCAGCTTGCAGGTTAGCACAACACAGAAGGTTATTAATTCTTCATTAATTATAGGTCTAGACTTGATAATTCCTTTATAGCAGTACGTTGTGCTGCTGCTGCTAAGTCGCTTCAGTCGTGTCCGACTCTGTGCAACCCCATAGACGACAGCCCACCAGGCTCCCCCGTCCCTGGGATTCTCCAGGCAAGAACACTGGAGTGGGTTGTCATTTCCTTCTCCAATGCATGAAAATGAAAAGTGAAAGTGAAGTCACTCAGTCATGTCCGACTCTTCACGATCCCATGGACTGCAGCCTTCCAGGCTCCTCCATCCATGGGATTTTCCAGGCAGGAGTACTGGAGTGGGGTGCCATTGTACTCTGTGGCTGTTAACTAATATTGCTCTAAGAAACAAGTGTCATTTTTCTCTAGTGTTTGTCAAATGTGCATGTTCTGACAGTAATGATAGTTCAGATGTATTCTGCTGGACAACTGCCGGGGGTGCCCAGTGGGTAGCTGAATCCAAAGACACTAGAATTGTAAATTCGACAGACAAATCATTTTATGATGCCAGACTAACGAATTCAACTTTGGTAGATTGCCAGGAGCCGTTATTTTGGCTCAGATTCAGAGCTATGTGTCTGTTTGCCAAGCAAGATTAGTTAGCTTGGTTCATTATACATAGAATTTGTACCTTCTTTCCCTTGATTATTTTGATCTTAAACCAATGTGGCTCTTACCTCAATTTGTATCATCTTTTGATATTGATTTGTGAGCAAGTTCCTATTCTTGTTTTTGGTGAACTGGTAGTGATGGAGTGTCATATTTTTTTACCCCCTGCCCCACCCAACTCCAGCCTTACAGATACATGAGTTTGCAGTTGTTGATTGCAAGCTTTCAGATCTTGTTCTGGATTCATTTTGTTCCTACTTACTGAGTGTCCTCCAGGTTCAGAACAATGTTAATACCTCCTTAAGTCAAACCAATTTAATTTTAACTTTTTATCTTTATAAGATTTTTAAAGGTTACTTTCCATTTACAGTTACTACAAAATATTGGCTACATTCCCTTTGTTGTACAATACATCCTTGAGCCTGTCTTACACCCAGTAGCTTGTAGCTCCCACTCTCTCACCTGGATGTTGTCTCCCCCTCCTCCTCACTAGTGACCACTAGTGAGTTTTGGTCTCACGAGCAGTTTGGGCTCATAAATCTACTTCTTTTTTGTTATATTTCTTCATTTGTTGTACTTTTCAGATCCCACATACAAGCGATATCATACAGTGTTTGTCTTTTTCCATCTGATTTATCTCACTTAGCACAATGCCCTCCAAGTCCATCCATGTTGCTGCAAGTGGCAGAATTTCATTCTGTTTTATTGCTGAGTGGTATTCCGTTGTATATACGTACCGCATCTTCTTTATCCATTTGTCCATAGACACTTGGGTTGCTTCCATATTTTGGCTGTTGTAAATAATGCTGCTATACACATTGGGGTTAATGTATCTTTTTAAATTAGCGTTTTCATTTTCTTTGGACATATACCCAGGATGGGAATTGCTGGGTCATCAGTTCAGTTCAGTTCAGTCGCTCAGTCGTGTCCGACTCTTTGCGACCCCATGAACTGCAGCACGCCAGGCCTCCCTGTCCATCACCAGCTCCCGGAGTTCACCCAAACTCACGTCCATCGAGTCGGTGATGCCATCCAGCCATCTCATCCTCTGCCGTCCCCTTCTCCTCCTGCCCCCAATCCCTCCCAGCATCAGAGTCTTTTCCAATGAGTCAACTCTTCGCATGAGGTGGCCAAAGTACTGGAGTTTCAGCTTTAGCATCATTCCTTCCAAAGAACACCCAGGGACTGATCTCCTTTAGAATGGACTGGTTGGATCTCCTTGCAGTCCAAGGGACTCATACGGTAGTTTTATTTTTAGTCAAATCAATTTTTCATTCTTTAGAGGATGCAATGATCACAGTTTCTCAAATTCTGGAGTAAATGTACCTATCTCATTTCAACTCTTATTTTTGTTTCCAAAATGAAACTCAAATGCTATTACCATATAGAAATAATCCCCAGATACAAAGATTCAAGGAATATGAGAGCAGTCTTGATTATTTGCCAGTGGGAAGAAGACAAATTGAAAAATTTGATTCCAGGTGTCAGTGACATTTATTTTTAGTTTTTTTAGGGCAAATTGAAATTGTTTTGAAGTATTCAAGATAATACTCTTCTTTTTGAGCATTGCTTGGAAATAGTAAAGATACACTGTACTGTTTGAAACAGTCTGGACATTTTCGGGGAGCTTGCTTGTGTTCTCAAGACACAGAGAACATTCTTACCTTGCCCCTCCCTCCACGTTCCCTCCATGTCCCCTCCCAGTTCTACTCATCTGTCTAGTCAAACCTGAGGGACTATTACTCAGAAATCTCAATACCCAATACAAAGTTGGCAGTCTTTCTTTTTTTTTTTTTGGATGACTTTCCTATTGATATTGTTTTGCTGGTTAATTTGATTGTTTTGGAGTAGATAAAACTGTTTTAAACATTGAAGGTTCAGTAAGGAACATGTAGTAGTCTTGGTTAAAATCTGGCTATTTTGTGCTGTTTTAGCTTTTGAAGGCTCACGGTGGATACTTAAGTTTTGTCTTTAAAAAAAAAAAAAACAAAAAACTAAATTTTGTCTTGTGTAGTATTGTAGAAATCCTTGAGGAGGGAAGTCTTTTAAAGATACGAAATCACCTGCCTTTGGTTCTTGTCCTCCTTGTGATCCATTTTAAAGTGTTTTGCTAGAGTGTTAAGTAATGTACAACTAAACGCTAATCATGCAGTCTCCATGCTCAACAAAAAAAAAATCAAAAAACCCAAGAGTGCTTTCTCCCCATTGTCTACCCTTTATGCTGTGAACTTAGCGTGCTATTTAAGTTTCTCCGCTTCTGACCCCATCTGACCTTTCTACATTTAATCTCCCACTGACAGCCTTCCTTCCCTCCAGATCCCTGAAGTGCTAGAATCTGATTTGCCAGGCAAACCAGGCGTCCCCATTGTCTTGTCCTCAAAATCCATCTTAGTGCCTTTCCATGAAGTTCCCTCCTGCTCCCTAGAACTCTGTGGGTGGCTCAACCTGGGCCGCCCCAGTAGGCTTATTTCTTTGGCTGCTTACCCTGCCCCTCATTTACTTATAAATTCTTTGACGGCAGAGACTTTTAAGCTTGATATATGCTTTTAGTGCCTCCCCACAGTCCTCTACTGTTGACTTAATTTCATCTTTAAAAGGAATTTCGATTTTAAGGATGTCAGAGTATCAAAAAGAAAAGTTATAAATATTTTGTTAGGCCAAAAAGAAAGATTTTCAACTTGGCCCCTAATTTGATACTAAAGGGTTTAACTATTTTATTACATTAACAGGCTGTGAGGGACCAGCTGATAGGAGAGACTTTGGCTTTGTAAGTTTTTTTTCTCAGTTTTGAAAGTCTATGCTTTGCCCTAGAAAGTACCAAGTTGCCCTCAGATTCTGGCAGCTTGTACTTAGTGGTCAGACTCAGAGAAGCCTGGGACCACGAGACGAGGACCCCAGTTTCTGGTCCTCACTCGGTCCCTTACAAGTAGCATCTCAGGACCTCAATTTCCACTTCTCTAGGAAGGAAGTCAATTTTTATGTTTATATTTGAACTTTAGTCAGCACCTTACTAAGCACTGGGATGGACATTTTATATTTTATTTTGTCTCACTGTGTTCAGTTCTCTGAGCCTCACTTTCCTCATCTATAACACGGGTACAATAATAAATATCTACATCCAGATGATAAGGAATTAAATGAAAACTGAGACTAAGATTTCATTTGAGAGAGCAGATAAGTATTTTCAGTGCCTCTGATTACATTTCTGGAAAAGAGATCTGACTCTATCAGCAGTCATACCTCAGTGCTGACGTGACAGTAGTCCTCAGCAATGCTACAGAGTTGCAGTCGGAATGTTTCCTGCTAATTTCAAGAATCATGCTGCAAAGCCTGTGCCAGAAGCTGCCCTGTAGAAATTCCTCTGACTTCCTGCTCTACCCATCACCTCCTGTTCTCTGAGTTAACTGATTGTTGTTTATTGTTCAGCTAAGTCGTGTCCCACTCTTTGCAACCCCATGAACTGCAGCACGCCTGGCTTCCCTGTCCTTTACTATCTCCCTGAGTTTGCTCACACTCATGTCCACTGAGTCAATGAAGCCATCCGACCATCTCATTCTCTGTCACTCCCTTCTCCTCTCCCAGCATCAGGGTCTTTTCCAATGAGTCAGCTCTTCACATCAGGTGGCCAAAGTAATGGAGCTTCAGCTTCAGCATCAGTCCTTCCAATGAATATTCAGGGCTGATGTCCTTTAGGATTGACTAGTTTGATCTCCTTTCAGTCCAAGGGACTCTCAAGAGTCTTCTCCAACACCACAGTTCGAAAGCATCAATTCTTTGGTGCTCAATCTTCTTTATGGTCCAACTCTCACATCCATACATGACTACTGGAAAAACCATAGCTTTGACTATATAGACCTTTCTTGGTAAAGTGATGTCTCTGCTTTTTAAATACAGTGTCTAGATTTGGTATAGCTTTTCTTCCAAGGAGCAAGCGTCTTTTAATCACTGTCCACGGTGATTTTGGAGCCCAAGAAAATGAAATCTGACACTATTTCTACTTTTCCCCCATCTATTTGCCGTGAAGTGATGGGACTGGATACCATAATCTTAGTTTTTTGAATGTTAAGTTTTAAGCCAGCTTTTCCACTCTCCTCTTTTACCTTCATCAAGAGCCTCTTTAGTTCCTCTTCACTTTCTGCCCTTAGAGTGGTGTCATCAGCATATCTGAGGTTGTTCATATTTCTCCCAACAATCTTGATTCCAGCTTGTGAGTTAACTAGTGCAGATGACTAATTCTAATTCCCCTTGACTTTTTATCATTTAGGCTGAGGCATTGCACAGAAACTTTTGGTTTGTCACAAAATAGCCATGATTTCTCAAAGTGTGGTGGTTGGAGCAGCAGCAGCAGCAGCAGTTTCCCAGAAACCTATTGGAAATGCATAGTCTTGAGCTTCTCCCCAAACCTAGTGAACCAGAAACTCACAATCCTCCAGGCATTTCTCTTACAGGCTGAAGCTGGAGAACCACTGAGTGAAAAAATATGAGGAGGCTAAATGGGGATGTTATTCTATTTTTCTGTAGTTTCTCCATCGGTGAGAAAATCAGTTCCATCAGTTGATTCAATCTGAACTTATTCACAGTGAAAACTAAAATGTACAAGTGTTTTTGGTTCATTTGGGAAATTTTTGAGAAGAGCACTTTAACATGTTAAGTACACACACACACACACACACACACACATCCCTCCATGATTTATCTGTTATTTGTTCCAATAAAGTTAAGTTTTCAAAACTAGGATTGGAGTGGAATTTGGAGCCAAGTCTCTCCTGTTATGTTGAATGAAGGGGAGCAGTCTTCGTTAATATCAGTATGTGCACAGTACTGCTCCCCTATCTGTATTCTGCAGCCCAGCAAGAAGTGTGAGCTGAAGGCATGAAGGAGAACAAGAAAGAACTGTAATAATTTGGGAACAAACTGGAGAAGAGCAGATGATTCTCTCTGTATGGAGCATCTATTATGCGCAAACTGAACACCAAACAGAAGCCTAAGGTCTGACCGTCTGACCCTCTGGGTAAGATGGCTGAGGTGTGGGATTCTAAGGGAGGGGAAACCTGAAAAGGGATCCAACTTGATCAGAATCAAAGGTCTGACTCATTAGAAATCTGAGAGTAGCTGGCACTTGCCTTTTTTGCACGCAGGACTTTGAGTTCTCAGTAATGCAGTGTGAGCCCATATTTGGTAAGTCACGAGTATCCTCTGAGAATCCTTTGTTGTGTTATCTTGGAATTGAAGGAAGACAATTTCACTCATGGTCACTCTGGAAATAATTGCACATGTTTTCAGTGATCAGCCTTTTCCTGATATTTCTGAAGCACGGTTTAGTGGTGGAAAGACCATGTTTGGTTCTATAATGTCCCACAAGTTGCTTTTTGCCTCTCTCAGTTTCCACATTTGTGAAATGGAGCTTCTTTTTGAAGCCCCATCTTGAAGGGACATTGCTGCTGTTGTTCAGCTGCTAAGTCGTGTCTGACTCTTGGCGACCCCATAGACTACAGCATGTGAATGGACTTGGGGACAATTAAATTAACCATCACTGCCCCCTAGACTCAGAGTCAGGCATTCCTTTATTTCTAGTCCCCTTGCTGCTCACCAGGGTACTTTATACATTTCTCTCAGAAGAGCCTTTTATTTTCCACCCATCTGAGTGGTCCTCTGGATCTCACCCCTGTTGAAAGCCACAGTGGGTCTATATCCAGTGTGTTCTAATTAATATGATATTAAAAAGTTCTGTACTTGGTGAATTCTAATTAATTGTGTAGTGGTAGTCAAGCCTCTCCTGAATAAGCTTTACACCCCAGGAAGGAAATTTTGTCTCATCCCTTGGATTCCTGGGAATTGACTAAGCGTTGCCCTTTGTCTTCCCAAGGGAAATACACTTTGTATTTCCTTTAAAGTTTTTTCTTGATTGGTCATTTACCTTCTGACTTTGAAATAGTCTGAAGACTTTAGCTGGTGTTGACCTGAGCTAAAAAAAAAAAAGCAAGATCCTGGAGAGGCTGACTTCCTCCCGCAGACCTTGGGGTGGGACCTGGGGATGAGACTGATGATTGACCACCTGCATCCCAAGCAGATATGGGGCCACAGTTTAGAGCGGGATTGAGCTCTGCAGTGTGAATAATCCATCAAAGACCACTACTGTTTTGCTGCAGGATTGAGTGTTTCCTTTGCTCTTTGCTTTTGTTGAAATACAGCGCCCCCACCCCAAAATCCCCAGCCCCGGCTTTCTCACCTCTGCCCTGGAGCTTTTAGTTCACAGACTCAACACTGAGCACACTCCTTTTTCTTTTTTTCGCATTTTATGATTTTCTATCATTAGGCAAAGGGTGACAGGCAAGGGTGAGAGTAAGTAGACACCTCAAGAAGAACTGAGGATCTTAGTTCTCTCAAAAAGGAGGTGAATTGATTAATATCAGACATTAGATAAGCTGCGCTGGTAAAGCATGACGTCATTCTCTAACTGGGTTCCGAAAAGCCGGTTACTTTAACTCCTTGTGCCTCAGTTCCTGATCTGTAAAACGGAGGTGATAATGGTCCCCACCTTATGGAGTTATTATGAATAGCGAATGAGGTAGTATTTGTGAAGCACATAGAACAGTGTCAGGCACGTACAAATGTTTGCTCAGTAAATAAATGTGCCTCCTGAGTTACATGAATTCTGGTTCTGACTTGCTGAGTGCCATTCCTTTCATTCAGCAGATCTATTTCCAAGTGCTGAAATTCAAATGTGAATATAAGATCTGGTTTCCTAGAAAGTTCTTTAACTTTACTTTTTCCAACATAGTTACACTGTCCCAAGTCTCTTCAAATTCACTGGGAATTGCAAATAAAGTGTTTCCTGTTTTTCTTAAGAACATTGCTTCAAGGCATTTTTCTTGACATGTTTTGATTGGTAACTATATATTTTTGTATATTACTCAATAAAATCTTGTTTTACCAACTGTATTTAAGTTATCATGGATTCCCTCAAGTGTTTTAGGATTCATTCCAGATGAAAAGTTAAAGCCAACCATACTTAATTCTCTGACAATCCTGTGGTCATAAACATTCTTTTTTTTTTTTTCCTCTTCAGCTCAAAGTCTTTAGAAAGCCACATGTAAAGTTTTATTTACTGATAAGTCTGTTTCTCACATCAAAGGAAGTTAAATGGGGGAGTTCCTACACCCATACTGCCTTAAGGATTACTCATGAATTTGTTTTTCTGTAGGACTGGGATAACTTCTAGATCACTATGATAGCTTCCAGGGTTAACAACTTCTACTGAAAACTTGTGGGCACGGTGACTCAGGACAGATGGCCACTAGTTCACCTTCCCCTTAACCTGTAGATTAAATGAGAGAATGTATGTAAATTGCCACACTCAAGTGCTCCTTGGCTACATGGGTCTTCAGGAAATAACAGTTGTTAGGATTTTGGGGAAAGGTCTCAGAATGGAGAGGGTTAAATGGCCTTAACCCAGGGCCTGGCTGACTTTCGGGGATTTCATAATTGCAAGGAAGCCTTTACTGAGAACATTTCTCTGGTGACTCGGGTGGGGATGGGGGAGGGCGCTCCCGTGCCGGTTATGTGCTCGGGTGTGGGCTGGCTGCCACCCTCACGCAGCGCACGTAGCCCTGTCACTCAGCCGTCACCCTGCTGGCCCGGAGCCAGGCTCCGCGGGAAGGGCTGCCTTCCCAAACCCAAACAGCCTGTATTGCTGTGCCGATGTTCCGGGCCTGTTTACTGTGCTTAATTGCAGGACTCTGCTTGAATCCCCTCCAAGGAGAGGAATTAAGCACAATTCAAAATGGAGTGACAATAGTCTCTTAAATTCCTGGCCTCTGAGAGTTTCAGTGGCTTCTGGAGGAAGGGTGATTACCTTAAGTTCAGGGTGATTCACTCAGGTTCATGCACGAAGTGCAGGATCCCCTCAAGAGAATTTTGATCTAGTTCAGTCAGACCTTACAGGCCTGTGACTCCTCTGTAATCTTAGGCATGCTTCTGTGTGTGTGTATATATATGCATATTTCTGAGGGTGGGGTGGGAGCCAGCTCTTGAATGTAAGAATCTGAAGGAGCTGTTATCACTGAGCTAAGAGAACTGAGTAGAAGGTTTCCGAGTCTTGATAGTTGCTGATGATTTGTTGAATGATCCCAAAGTTAGGACCAAGTTCGTAATAAAGAGGGATGCTGATGAAAAAGGTCTACCTGAGAACAGGTTTTCAAGTGAATATGGGAAATTCCCTGCCTTTCTAGGCAGACTGCTGTTGCCTGATAGGAAGGAACCAGCAGGCCCTCTTCACCAGAGCCACTGAGAGTGGCTTATAACTTCTGATTTTTCA